>NC_038256.2:28068772-28368340 GCF_000004515.6 Glycine max | reverse complement strand
TCGTCTAGTTTTTCCTCAAACAAGGTCATGATGTCCTCATCCGGGAACTCGGGATGCATGGGCTGATAGTCGTTGAGAGGCTGCTGAGCCAAATAATCTGCTAAGGCGCTTCCTTTTATCGCCTTTTGGGTGACGTAAACTATATCAAACTCGGATAGCAAGACTTGCCACCGGGCGATCCGTCCTGTGAGAGCTGGCTTTTCAAAGATGTACTTAACTGGGTCCATCTTGGATATCAACCAAGTGGTATGGCTTAGCATGTATTGTCTTAGACGATGGGACGCCCAGACTAAAGCACAACACGTTCTTTCAAGCAGGGAGTAATTCATTTCACAGGCCGTGAACTTCTTACTCAAGTAGTAGACAGCACGCTCTTTCTTCCCGGACTCGTCATGTTGCCCCAACATACATCCCATTGACTCGTCCAAAATCGTCATATACAAGACGAGAGGCCTTCCGGGTACCGGTGGCATAAGCACAGGAGGATTCATGAGACACTTTTTGATCCTCCCAAATGCCTCTTGACAATCCTCATTCCAACAGACGGTTTGATTTTTGCGTAAGAGTTTGAACAACGACTCACAAATAGCAGTGAGCTATGATATGAATCTGGCAATATAATTCAAACGTCCCAGGAAACCTCAGACTTGCCTCTTGGTACGGGGTTCCCGGCATCTCAAGGATGGCCTTCACCTTTTCGGGGTCCACCTCTATCCCTTTCTGGCTTACGATGAAACCTAGCAATTTCCCTGATTTGACCCCAAAAGTGCACTTAGTGGGGTTCAACCTCAATTGATACTTCCTAAGCCTTTCGAACAACTTTCGCAGGTTGACAAGGTGTTCCTCCTCGGTCTTAGATTTGGCAATTATGTCGTCCACATAGACCTTGATCTCTTGGTGCATCATATCGTGGAACAAAGCTACCATAGCCCGTTGATAAGTTGCCCCAGCATTCTTGAGTCCAAAGGACATCACCTTGTAGCAGAACGTCCCCCATAGGGTGACGAAGGTAGTCTTTTCCATATCCTTCGGTGCCATTTTTATCTGATTGTAACCGGAGAATCCGTCCATAAAGGAAAACAAAGCGAAATTGGCCGTATTATCCACGAGGATATCGATGTGCGGCAAAGGAAAATTGTCTTTGGGACTGGCTCGATTCAAATCCCGATAATCCACACACATTCGCACCTTCCCATCCTTCTTAGGGACTGATACAATGTTGGCAACCCATTCTGGGTACCGAGCGACTGCCAGAAAACCAGCGTCAAATTGTTTCTTCACCTCTTCTTTTATTTTCAAGGATGTCTCGGGTTTCATCCTCCTCAGTTTTTGCTTTACCGGGGGACACTTGGGATTTAGAGGTAATCGGTGTTGTACAATGTCAGAACTCAAACCGGGCATATCTTGGTACGACCAAGCAAAGATGTCTTGGTAGTCTTTCAGTAGTGCTGTCAATTCTTCACGGATGGGTGTGGTCATACCCGTGCCTATCTTTACTTCCTTTTTTCCACTGCCGGTTCCTAAGTTCACTAGTTTTGTCTCTTCTTGATGAGGCCCCATTTCTTGGTCCTCATGGGCGACTATCTTCTCCAACTCTGGGGGAAGTCCCACATCCTTGTCCTCTTTATCCTCCGTTTGATTTGTTTCTTGCTCGAAATCGATGGTCGGGTCCCAGGTATTAGTACCTTCGAGGGAGTCATCGTCGGATCTGGCGTTAAACGTAAAGAAATAAACATGCAAATGGATGAGAATGGGTAGAGACGTAGGAACAGATGAAGAAAGATCTTTTATTTTATAATTCTAGGAACAAAAGACATAAAGCCTTAACAAAAGAAAACTCTAAAGCCTAGGCCCAACTGTAGAGTTTAAAAGCCACAAAGGGTTACATTATGCTTGTTGCGTAAATGTCTGGGCATTCCTCCACTCGCCAATTTCCTAGTCGGAAACTAGGAGGGCATGGTTGTACCAACTCCGACCCACTTGGCAAATCATCTTCACATATCACAACGACTTGGCCTTCGTGTCCTAGACTCGCGCTTATAAAGCTCCTACTGATGTGGCAGGGCGGGCCTCCTTTGACTTTTTGTCCCAATCGCGAGCCTTGACCTCCGCTCTTCCATCCTGTAATGCCTTTCTGTATGTCCGCTTGTGTGGGTGTATAGCCTAACCCAAACTTCCCACGGTTTCCTTTAGCACTTATCAGGCTGGTTATGCCGCCGTTGTCCTTGCCTAAACCCATTCCGGGCTCGTAACCATTCCCAAACATCACTTGGGCCATCATTACTGCCGCATCGGAAAGGCAAGGTTGCCCAGAGAAGGAATCCATGGAGGAAATGCTTACCACCTAAAAAGACTGGAAAGCGGTTTCCAACGACTCCTCCGCGGCCTCCACATATGGCATAGAGGATGGGCAACTCACCAAGATGTCTTCCTCGCCCGATACGATAACCAAATGCCCCTCCACTACGAATTTCAATTTTTGGTGGAGTGTAGAGGGAACGACTCCCACCGAATGGATCCATGGGCACCCCAACAGGCAGCTGTAAGCGGGGTTAATGTCCATTATTTGAAAGGTAACCTGACAGGTATGGGGGCCTATCTGTACAGGGAGGTCGATCTCTCCCCTAACCTCTCGGCGGGTGCCGTCGAAGGCACGGACTACCATGGAACTTGGCTTTAGATGGGAAGCATTAAACGGTAATTTCTCCAAAGTGCTTTTGGGCATTACGTTTAAACTAGAACCATTATGGATAAGCACCTTGGCTACGATGTGGTCCATGCACTTGACTGATACATGTAAAGCCCTGTTATGCCCTCTCCCCTCGACAGGGATTTCTTCTTCGGCAAAGGCGAGATAATTGTTGGCAGTGATATTATTGACGAGTCCTCCAAAGCCCTCTACAGAGATATCTTGAGCCACATGAGCTTCGTTCAAGACCTTTACTAGCCAAGCCCGATGAGGCTCAGAGCTCATGAGTAATTCCAAAAGAGAGACCCTGGCCGGGGTTTTGTTGAGCTGTTCAATGACCTTGAACTCGCTCTGCTGAATAATGTGGAGAAACTTGCTTGCTTCCTCTAGCGACACTTCCTTCTTGCCGCAACCATCCCTTTTCTCTGGAAGACCCTTTACCGGAATATCCTCGTTCGGAGTAGAGGTCGTCTTGTCATTTTGTTCCTCTACCATCTTGGCCTTTCCCTTAATGTTTGCAGGCTGTGTTGGCAGGTCGGAAGGTGCAAACACGCGACGGCTGCGGGTCACACCGCTCAGCCCCGTGATATTGGTTACCTTGGCCGACAATGAGCTGATGTCGGTGGTTTCTTCTTCCCTTTCACTCGAAGGTGTATACCTCCACGGGACTGCGTGACTGTTTTGGTATGGGAAAGGAACAGGTTTAGTTGCCGGGGGGTATTGGGGCTTTTGTGGAGCTGCATCCTTGGTGAAATATATCACCAAAGGTTTAGGCCTTCCAAAACTTCTCTCATCTGCGGACTGCATACATATATGCTGCTCTTCCCTCCCCTCATCACCGACTTCCAGTCGGCCTTGATCTATCATTCGTTGCAACAATTCCTGTACTGCCAAACATGTTTCCATGTTATGTAGCTCGCCGGGATGCAATAAACAAGAATCCTCTTTATGCCCACCGTGGGGAATCACACCTCCCTTTTGTAGGGCCTCAAAGATAAACCTCCTAGGGGTTGCCACATCCTTTAAAGGTTTAGACCTCAAAGATAAACCTCCTAGGACATGCCTATCTGACTCAATGGCATTAACCGCTCCCCCTCCATGATTGGCGAGCGGGTTGGTTTTCACGTTGGGCCGATCCTCTTGAAATGTCAGCCATCCAGCATCTATCAAATGTTGGACCTTGTATTTAAGGGCCAAGCATTTTTCGATGGAATGCCCCAGGGTATTCCCATGGTACGTGCAAGTTGCGTTAGGATCATACCACTTTGGGAAAGGGGGTTGGTAGATCTTCTCGGGAGTTATTACGACCATTTGGTTGGCGATAAGGGACGGCTAGAGGTCTTCGTACGTTATTGGGAGTGGGGTGAATTCTGGAATTGGCTTCGGGGGAAAGTTCCTCATTGCGTTGGAACTGCCGGCCGGGCGAGTCGTGGTTGGAGCCGGAACTTGGGGGGCCTCCCTATGGATGGATGCCTTAGGATGCACGGGTGCTGAATTGGAGGAGTTCCCAGCGCGAGCTGAAAAGCTCGGATGATGTTGCGCATATTGATGTGTTCCATGAGGGGTCTGCGGGGGCTTGACCCATGCGGGCGCCGAAGTGACGGCATGGGTATCTCCCTCCTTCCTTTTTGCCCCAGTTGCTCCGACTCTTTTAGCATCGGTACTTTTGGAGGAAACGTAATCGAACTTCCTTCTTTTTACCCTACTTCAATTCTTTCCCCGGCGAATACCAAGTCCGCGAAGCTGGAAGGCATGTAGCCTACCAACTTCTCATAGTAAAACACTGGCAAGGTGCCTACCATCATGGTGATAATCTCCCTTTCGACCATGGGAGGGGCTACTTGTGCCGCCAGGTCTCTCCACTGTTGTGCGTATTCTTTAAAGGTCTCACTTTCCTTTTTAAACATATTTTGTAGCTGAGTGCGATCGGGAGCCATATCGGAATTATACTGATATTGCCTTAGGAAAGCAGTAATCAGGTCCTTCTAAGTATGGATGCGAGAAGCTTCCAGATTAGTGTACCAAACAATCGCAGCTCCAGCTAAGCTATCTTGGAAAATATGTATTAACAACTTCTCATCCCTAGAGTGCACCCCCATCTTGCGACAAGACATCTTGAGATGGTTTTTAGGACAAGTCGTCCCTTTATACTTGTTGAAATCGGGCACTTTGAATTTTGGGGGGATGACGACATCTGGTACCAAGCAAAGATCCGTCATGTCCGCGAACGGATAGTCACCGAAGCCTTCAACAGCTCTCAATCTCTCCTCAAGGAGATCGAGTTTCCTTCTTTCCTCGGTCGCCAGGGGTGGTCCTTCTGTGGACAAGAATATTGGTTGTGCTGTGAGGTTGGGTTGAGGCAAAGTGTTGGGTGCCGGCCCCTCGACGAGGATCGGGGGGTAGAACTCGACATCCCCTTGGGCATACTCTTGATGATCTTCGTGGACCTCGTCGGGCTGTCGAGGAGGCTCCCCTTCAAGGATGGGGGAGGAGACATGACCCGCATCATCTTGCATGACTGGCAGCGTGTAATTAGGTGGCAATCCATAAGGGTAAGCCACCCGGTTGTTGTTGTGCCCCAGTGTGCTCCTTCCTCGTCCTACCGTATTTGGGGGAGGATGGTGCGTGGTAGCTAGGAGAGTTGGGTCTGCTTCGGCAGCCAAACTAACGGCGGCAGCGGTAGCTACGTTTTTCTCCATGAGTTGCCTCATTCCTAACATGGCCTCCATCATGGAAGCCATTTGTTCTTTCAGAGTCGACATGTCAGCTTTCATCTGTTCCTGTGTCTCCTCTTGATCACCCATCGTTCTAGATTTGGATCTGGTGCGATAGGGATGCCTTGGGGCGCGTTTAGTTATGGTGTTTTTTCCTAAAAAAACCAAACATGAGGAGTAGGTAAAATAATGAATGCATGTTAGAGATAAAATGCAGGAGTGATTTGATTCGCACTGACTTTTGGAGTAAAAACATGGGATAAACTCATTTTATTCAAAAAGTTATAACTAGTCAAGATCTGAGTGACAATACAAGTTCCCTAGCGGTTTCTAATTATATGGGCCATTAGATCTATCATATGTTGACAATAGCCGAGAAGTCTGTGGATCTCCTTGGGGGAGGAGTATGTGTCAACCATTGCCTTGGCCTTGGCTAGTAGTCGGGGAAGCTCTTGACTCCCGTTCAAGGTAAGGGCACATTGGTCCATCCACATCGTTGCCTCTTAATGTAGCGATTCGATCACCCTTCCTCTAGCCTCCTTTTCCGACTACACTTGTGCATACTCGTCTACCACTCTATGCTCGTGGGTCGCGGCTAGATTTAGTTCTTCTTGGTACTTAGTGATAATAGCTAACATGTTGGTCTCTGTCTCGCATAACCGCTGAGACAAACTTCTTTTGGACCTCGAGCAAGCCTTCAATTCATCTTTCAAGATCAAACTGTACTCATGATTGGTCCCTTTCCTCTCTTCGGAGTTTAAGCTCGCTGTTGCTACCCCACAAAGCCCCTCGGAACTTGTTCCGACTGTGTTCTTCCCTACAAGCCCTCTTGGTTTCTCGTTCCAAGGCTTTGGTGGTAGCCATATTTGCATCTCTCAGTTCGGTATTCTCTTTTCGGATTTTTAGAGCTGCTGATTTGAACCTTTCTTTAACTGTTTGGGCTTGCTCGAGTTCCGCCCTAAGGGTCTGCACTTCTTTGTCTTCCTCCGGTGCCTCCACTTCCTCTCTTTTAGCGGTTCTCAAACTTGGAAGCCAATCCAAACCTTGCACGTGGGCTTTTAACCACTTACGATAGCCACCGATGGGCCCATTGTTACTGCCCTTGAGTTCCTTGTCCTTCTTTTGCAACACCTCCTATGCCTTGTGGACCTTCTGAAGTGTCTCCACGTTGGTCTTATTGAAACCTCGTGAAATGACAGGTGTGAGCTCATCCTCTAGTGGCGCCCCTCTCATAGGGTAGCCAAGTTGTCTTATAGCAAGAACGGGATTATAGCTGATGCAACCCCTCGTCCCCATCAAGGGAACATTTGGAAATCCTCCGCATGAAATAAGAACTCTGGTTCTTCCTTCCTTCCATCGAGGGAACCAGTTGACAGATGCTCCTTCTTTGCTTGCTAAGAGTCGGTCCCAATTTGCCCCTCCTTTCTCTGTGCATGAACGGTGGCTTTCTAGCAGGCAAGCATGCCTCACCTCTTGGCAAAAAAGGTGTGAAACTAACCATACATAAAGAGCTGGAGTACAGCAAACAATCCTTGTATTGCTCTTTTCACATCTTCGGTCGAAGGTGTCATATTGGTCGGCTAGCATAGCGACAACCGGGCTTTCCTTGTGGTTATGATAGGCGAGAAAAGCGTCGATCGTTGCCAGGTCCACCAACCCATCCACATTTGGAAAGAGGACTCCTCCGAAAATCAACATGGCGAGAATATCTATGAACGGGGCCCACTCGCCTTTACCTACCCAGATTCTTGCTTTTGCCTCCAAATATTTTCTTGGTATTCCAACCACCCCATTTTCGACTTGCTTCCTGTGGTCTAATTCCTGCGCCGAGATTTGGACTATCTTGGAAATTCTAGCTAATGAGGGATAGAACCTTGAGAAGAGGTATGGTTTCCTTCCCCCTAGAGGGCATCCTAGGATCTCTTCAAATTCTTCTACCATAGGTGATAGCTGGAAGTCCCCAAAGGTGAAGCACCTCAACGGCTGATCATAATACTGGGCAAGGGAGGCAATGGCCTCTGTGGAGATTTCTACCATGGCTAAGTCCCAGATTTTACCGTAAGCCTTGCGAAAAGCTTGCCGCTGGAGCTGACCCATTAACTGCCCTAACTCCTTTAGACTGGTGGTCCCTAGGCTCTTAACCTTGACTTAATAGAACCTCCTTTTAAGTGAAGGCATTTGACTTGATCCCATGTTTTACTAAAGTGAACAAAAATCGGTGCGAATTAAAACTCCGACATCTATCATGGGTGGAATGGATGAATGCATGAAGAAATGCATATAGCACAGATGCGATTTATGAATACGGGAGCCCGAGAAATTGTCTCCTTCTTATATACAACGTCTTGGGGTAGCAAAGTGCCCGACGTATGTATTTAAGAAGGTGGTACGGACCCTCCGTTTGTTTGACAAAGAGAGGGGACCAAAACAGAATCCGTGTGTGATGCATATGTGATAGGTGCAACACGGGAGTGTACAGTATGACAATATTCGCAAAATATAAGCAAAAGGGTACATGACACTTATGCATGGCAGTGTGAAAAAATGGAACGCAGTGTGTCCACTTCGTGCCCCTATTCAAGGGACCTATATAGGAGAGAACTAAAAAGGTTTTTAGTGATAATCCCCAAGGTGGTCATATCTCTCTTGATGGTCTCTAGAGGTGTCATCCTCTTCGAAGAACATATTCCAGCAGTAGGGACTACTAGCAACAATATGTTATCAAAGAGAAAAACTCTAGATGAGGGTTCACTGTAATCAAGCAAGTCGGAGACCTAGCATGATCACAGATTCACCTCCACTCCTTATGTTCCCACGAGCCCGGGTATAGGGCCCTTTTTCAACTCACCGTGTGTGTAAATAGTGTTGGTGTTTGTGTGCATCAAATGAATAAATATTTACCTCATGCATACATTTTAAAACGCACTAAAAGCATCAAAGAGTTATATACACAAGAACATAAGAAAAATAAAGGGAAACCAACAAAGGAGGATGTCATGATAAAACTTTGCACAAGATAAAATGGCCTAACTCTCAAAAAATAGTCCCCAGTGGAGTCGCCAACTGTCACAACCTATCCTTTGGCGAGAGGGCGACGCGTGACTCGCAGGTGCGTGTTCCAAGAAAGGAATACGCACGGAGTCGCCACCAATGTTTATTTGAGGAAAATGTCGGAAAAACCGGAAAAGACGTGATCTACAAACTTTAAGTGAAAGGTTCGGGAGTTGTATTTATGCAAGGGGAAGGTATTAGCACCCCACACGTCCGTCACAAGAGACGACAACCTTTAATCAAATGTGCAAATATGACTTCAATTTATGTTATCTTCCTTTTTTACGTTCTTATGTCTTTTTTATGCCTTTTTATATTTTTATCTTTTTGTGGTCGACAAGGGCGTTTCCCTTTGCTCCTACGTATTCCTCAATTGTGATGAGAAAATCAGACCTACGTAGTTCTTTTGTGAACAAAGCGTTTTGGTTAAGTTATTTCTTATCCTTTTTTGCAAGATATGTTTTTATTGAATGAAAGGTCATTTAAGGCGTTGGACCATTAAATAATCTTTCGATTCTTTTGAAAAGTGAGAAAACATTAAGGCATTGGACCATTAATGATTTCTTTATTTTTGAAAGAGATAACAAAGTTACATATTGATTTTAGGCTTTTTAGAAATCTACATTTAACCAATAAAAGCGGAAAAGACCATTTCAAGGCGTTGGACCTTTAAAAATGGCTTTTTTAGGCGTTGACAAAAAGTTTGGTTTATGAATTGATTTTAGCCTTAGTTTCACTTTAGTTATTAGTCAATTCAATTAAGAAAGAGAAATCCCAAAGATAAACGTCCGATTGATTTTTTTGGTTTATTTTACTAAAAGATATTTTTTTATTATTATATTATTATTTTACCTCTTTTTGGTTTCCAACGTGGTTACGACATGACTGAACGGTCAGATTTCAGTATAACAGAAATTAACGGATATTACAAATCAAATGATCGGTGAAAATTTATTTTATTTTTTGATTAGGCGAGAAAATGACTTAAGTAAATGACTAAAGCACGTCAAAAGGGGGTACGGAAAGTAAATGAAACGAAAATAAAAGTACGCGAAACAAATGAGGACCACTAAGGGTACATAGAATGAATTGAAAAGTTCAATTTTGGGAACTTACCGGTTGAAGACCGAAGAACGATGAAGAACGAACGAAGAACGTCGAAGAACGGTTGAAAATCTTCGCGAAATCAACCACGGAAACGTTACGGAAGCGCCTCGGCTTGGATTTTCTTCGCGGAAACAATTTTTCTCACTAATTTTAAGTGAATCTCAGATACCAGGAGGGTTGAACATTTTTCTCCTTCACTCCTCCCCCTATTTATAGGAAAATAGGGGAGGAGCTTGCCACCCAGCTCGCCCAGGCGAGCTAGGTTGCTTCCTCCAGAAGCAACCGGCTTCTGGAGGAACATCCTGGAAGGCCCAAGTGGGCCTGGTTCCTATTTGAACCCCAATTTTTACTAAATACACCCCCTGCCTTTTTTTGGTGATTCTTTTTCTGTAAAGTTACGGAAACTTATGAATTTCGTAACGATACTTGTTTTCTTTCCGTAATGTTGCGGAACCTTACGGATTACGTAATCATCCCTTTTTTGCCTTCCGGAACGTTATGGAACTTTACAGATTGTGCACTAACACTTCCTTTTAATTTCCGGCATGTCATGGAACTTCACGGATTGTGCTACAACGCTTTTCTTTTGGCTTCTGACATGTCTCGGAACTTCAAAAATTGCCTAACGATGGGTGCCAAATACCTCGAAGTGGTCAAACGAGGGTCGCATCCCAACAACGGATGGTCCCCAGACGAAATTAGGGTATGACAAATTCATATTCATGTGTAAGGGTATTGACTCTAGATCTTTTCACATCAGTGGTGCCTTCATGTGTAAGTTGGAGAGTACCCCACATCTACTTGGCATTTGTGCAATTTGACACTCTGAAATACTCATCTATTATTAGGGCTGAAGTAATAATGTTTTTGGCTTTAAGATCATACTGGATTCTTCTTCTATCTTCTTCATTCCACTTATCTCTAGGTTTTTGTGTTGTGGTGCTAGTACTTACATCTACTACGGTGGGTATGTAAGGTCCTATTTCTATTGCTTCCCAAATGTTTAAATCTATGGCTTCAATGAAAATCTACATACGGGTTTTCCAAATAGTGGTAACCCTCATCACTGAAGATAGGTGGCCTATGGATGGAATTTCCTTCAGGAAAAAAAGAATTTGAAGAGGCCATGAATCTTGAAGTGGTTAAACTTTCTACAAGATACCTGCACTGATACCACTTGTTGGATCAAGTGGCCTCAGAATAATTAAGAAGGGGAGGGGGGGTTGAATTAATTATCAATGTGCCTTGACTAATTAAAAATCTATCCTTCTTAATGTTACTAGATTTAATTAGGCTTTTACTACTAAGATAAGAAAGTAAAGAACAATAAAATTAAAGAGTGTAGGGAAGAAGAAGACAAAGACAAGAATTTTATACAGGTTCGGCAACAACCCGTGCCTACATCCAGTCCCCAAGCGACCTACGGTCCTTGAGATTTCTTTTCAACCTTGTAAAAACCTTTACAAGCAAAGATCCACAAGGGATGTACCCTCCCTTGTTCTCTTTGAACAACCAAGTGGATGTACCCTCCACTTGAACTGATCCACAAGAGATGTGCCCTATCTTGTTCTCAGTTACAACAACTGAAGTAGATGTAACCTCTACTTGTACCACAAAGGATGTACCCTCCAATGTGTTAAGACAAAGTTCTCAGGCGGTTAGTCCTTCGAAATCTTTTGTTTAAGGGAAAGGGAAAAATCAAAAGAATTCTCAGACTGTGTCTTTTTGAATTCTTTGAAAAGAGAGAAGGGAGACACAAAAGAATTCAGGTGGTTAGTCCTTTGTTCTGTTGGAAAAGGGAGAAGAGAGACACAAAAAGAATTCAGGCGGTTAGTCCTTGTCGAATTCTTTTTAGCAAAGGGAGAAGAGAATGAAAAGATATAGCACACTTTTGTTTTATGTGAAAGAACAAGGTTTGGAAACCAGAAAACTTAGAAATCTTTTTGGGCAAAGGAAGAAGAAGAAGAATTTCAGAAAGATGTTGAAAAAGATTGTAAGAGATGTGTAAAAAGTTATTGAAATGCAAGTAAAGGTCTTGCTTTTATAGACTCTTCATGTCTGGTCAAGAAAACCATTGGAAGAGTTATAAGTTTGAGAAAAACCTGAAAACCATTGGAAGAGTTATATCTCTTGACTTTTTATTCAAAACTTGTCACTGGTAATCGATTACCAAAACCATGTAATCGATTACACATAGCATTTTATGAAAAGATATGACTCTTCACAATTTAATTTGAATTTCAATGTTCAGATACACTGGTAATCGATTACCAATATATTGTAATCGATTACACCATTTAAAAATCAATTGGAACGTTACAATTTCAGTTAAAAGCTTTTGAAATCAAACTTTGCCACTGGTAATCGATTACAGGAAATTGGTAATCGATTACTAGAGAGTAAAAACTCTGGTAACTTAGAAAATTTTGAGAAAAACTCTTTTGAAAAACAAAACTATGCTATGTTTGTTTTTTGAAAAATCTTTTCAATACTTCCCTTGTGAAGTCTTCTTGATTTCTTCTCTTGAATCTTGAATTCATCTTCTCTTGAATCTTGAAATCAAACTTCTCTTGAATCTTGAATCTTCTTGATTTCTTTTCATGAAACTTGAAATTAATCTTGATCTTGAACTTGTTGACTCAATCTTGAAATCATTCTCTTGAGCTTTTTGTCATCATCTTTGTCATCATCAAAACTACTTGAATCAACTTGATTCATCATCATGAAGCTTGCTTCTATAGCACATCATCAAAATCTTGATGGAATCAAATCCACCTTGCAGATCAAGAGTTTATCGACTGCTACAAACAAGTAGTCAATCAAAAGGAAATTGGAAGTTCTGAGAAGGATGTTAAGGCTTAAGCACGTAAGATTTTCATGTAGTATGCAAGTAAAAAAATTTGAAGTTGAGCATGCTTGGTTGTTGTTGAGAGATGAATCAAAATGGCATGCAGAATTTATGGATAACACTTCAAATAAAAGCAAGGTTTGTGCTTCGGGTGCATACTCATCATCTTTCTAACCTGAAGACACTCATTGAAGTTGATGAATTTGACACAACATTACCAATATGTCGCCCAATAGGACAAAGGTAGCAAAAAGGAAGAGCAAAGAAAAAGGAGCTACACCTACTGGTCCCAATCTTGATTTGTCTAGCATAGAAAGTGCAGTGAAGGAGAAAAACACAAAATACAATAAACTTATTAAGTTAAAGGAGGCACAAAAAATCCATATGGAGTATGAAATCCTCATGAAGGACATGTCTGGCATGGCTGATCAGTGACACCAAGACCACAAAAACCATTACGACTATCTTAGGCAGAAATAAGGATTTTAAATGAAGAGCCCAATTTGGTTTTATTATTATTTAATTTTAGTTGTCTATGCTAATGTTGGTTTTGTTAGGTTTTTTAATTGTGTATGTCATTGTCATATTTTTATTTTAAATTTAGTTGTTATGCAATATCTATCATCGACCTCGGTCTTGTTATGGAACTAGCCATTAATAAAACTAGTCATTTCAAAACTAGTTTGTTATAGAACTAGCCATTATAAATGATGCTATATAATCATAAAATCTTTTCTGATTCTGGCATCTTCTCATAAAATTAAATAATCTTCTTTTTTGATTCCCAACACTTTAATTATCCATACAATGAATCCAAACATCAATTTTGATACACTTTGGGATCAAAATTTAGATGAGGAACTTGAACACAACACTAACAAATAAGTCATAAGGTTGATACTTTAGAGCCAACATCAAGTTGACAACACTACTTATCATAAACAAAGAAGAAAAAGGATGAATTGGAATCATAAGGAAGGGCATGATCAATTGTTCAATGACTATTTCTCACCAAATCCTCTATACACAAAGACTCAGCTTCGAAGAAGGTCTTGAATGCAAAAGCATGTGCTTCTTCGAGTTGTAGGGACCCTTGGCAATCATCATGAGTATTTCCAAATAAGAGTCGTTGCAATGCAAAGAAAGGGCCTATTATTGTTGCAGAAGTTGTTAGGATTGACAGATCCAATGTTACAACTGGACAATCCAATTTTACCTATTACTTTGATGACCATAAAACTATAAATTATTGATATACTAATGATCTATTTCTAAGTGAACAAGAACTACAACATTAGACCATAGTTGCTATTTATTCTTACCTTACAACTCTTTTTAAGTTTGTCGTCAATCATTAAGCAAAAAACTATTTTCTTAATAAGTAAAATCTAGCGCCCAATGCATTGTTATAAAACAGTTGCCCTCTCCTTGTGAAAACTAGTGTTTGCACACTGAGTTCTTTTTACTCACGTCCAATTGACCAAATCACTTACACTCTGATTTTATATATAATGGATAAGTGACATCCACAAAAAGTGACAAGTTCATTGTTAGCGACAAAATAGAAGTGCACAAACCTAACCATTTGAATATTCCATTTATGCCTTTCTTATGTTTGAACTGCTAAAATTTGAATTTTAAGGTAAGAGCAGAAAAAAAGGAATGAACACAGGTATATTCCTCAGGTTGCTTTTGATAAGGGAGAAAACAACAACAATTGTCTGTATTTCACCAACAATTGTCTGTACTTTTCTTTTTATCTCTCCAACCAAAGCTCTTCATGAGGCTGTACGCCAACATATGACACAATGGTAAAATCAAGAAAACAGGCAAGGACCCCACAACAGATACTTCATTGAAGTCTATAAATAGTGACTCAAGTTATAAAGTGAAGTAGAGAAGTGAAATATGAAAAGTAATAAAGTGAAAATAAAATTCTATAGTAGTCATTCGACGATAAATTCTGCACTAGAAATAGTTATATACTTTGAAATATCAATAATCACACTAGAAGGGGGGTTGAATAGTGTGTTAATCAAAGACAATTACGAGTAAGCTCTTTTATGAAGTTGGTCCTATGAAATTAACACCAACTCATTAGTTTATAAACAATTTATACTTTTGTAAGAATCAAAATCCAAGGTGTCATACCCTAATTTCGTCCGGGGATTATTACTTGATGACATGCAACCTTTGTTTAGCCGCTTTGAGATACTTGGCGTCCTTTGTTGCACAATAAATGAAGTCCCGAGACGTGTCAGAAATCAAAAGGAAGCAGGCTTGCGCGATCCTAGAAATTCTATAATGTGGCGGAAATCGAAAAGAGGTGTTTTTGCGCAATCCGTGAGTTTCCGTAACTTCTTCAAAAGCTAAAAAAGAGTAAATACATAATCCGTAAGGATTCGTAACCTTGCGGAAGGAAAATAAGTATCGTTACGAAATTCGTAAAGTTTCGTAACGTTACGGAAAAAGAATTACCAAAAAAAGTAGAATGGGGGTGCATTTAGTAAAAAGGGGGGTACAAATAGCAATCAGGCCCACTTGGGCTTTCCAGATTCTTCATCCAGAAGGCTGTTGCTTCTGGAGGAAGCAACCTTGCTCGCCTGGGCGAGCTGGGTGGCAAGCTCCTCCCCTATTTTGCTATAAATAGGGGGAGGAGTGAAGGGAGAAGGGGTTCAGTCGTCTTGGCACTTCTTATTCTCTCGAAATTGCTGAGGAAAATTACTTCCGTGAAGAAAATCTAAGCCGAGGCGCTTCCGTAACGTTTCCGTAACGTTTTCATGAGTAATTACGTAAAGATTCTCGACCGTTCTTCAACATTCATCGCTCGTTCTTCGTTTTCTTCAGTCTTCAACGGGTAAGTACCTCAAACCAAGCTTTTCAATTCATTCTATGTACCCGTGGTGGTCCACATTTTGTTTCATGTATTTTTATTCTCATTTTCATTTGCTTTCTATAGCCCCTTTTGACGTGCTTCAGTCATTTATTTAAGTCATTTCTCGCCTAATCTAAAAATAAAATAAATTTCCACCGATTATTTGAATTGTATCATCCATTAATTTCTGTTAAAATGAATTCCAACCGTTCGGTCGTGTCGTAACCACGTTGGAAATAAAAAAAGAGGTAAAATAATAATATAATAATAAAAAACACCTTTTAGTAAAATAAAGCGAAAAATCAATCGGACGTTTTTCTTTGGGATTTCTCATTCTTAATTGAATTGACTAATAACTAAAGTGAAACTAAGGCTAAAATCAACTCGCCTAGTCAAGCTCGTCCACAAAAATAGGATTTTGAAAGTTTATCATTTCAGTTTCTTACCAAGTAAAATGGATCATTTTTAAGGTCCAACGCCTTAAAATGATCACCTTTCAAGTAAAAAGAATCGCTTGATTCACTCTTAAGAAAGAACTACATAGGTCTGATTTCCTCTTTGATGGAGGGTACGTAGGAGCAAGAGCCCCGCTTTTGTCGACCTCAAAAAAAAAAAAGAAATAAAAGTTAAGGTAACACAATTCCACAATTCTTAAAAATAGGCTGTTGTCCTTTGGGACAAACGTGAGAGGTGCTAATACCTTCCTTAAACGTAAATACAACTCCCGAACTTAGAATTTTCATTTTGACCGGTTTCCTTCGGTTTTTCCAACGTTTTCCACAAACAAACGTTGGTGGCGACTCCGCGCATCTTTCCTCCTTTGGAAAGCGCACCCGTGAGCCTCGCCTTCGCTCGCCCGCCAAAGGGCATGTTGCGACACAAGGTATGGTAGGTCTTCTAATGGTTAATGATGGATCTTCTAGACCTAACAATTTTTCCCTTTTTTATGATGACAAACAGTATAAATTTTGACTGACATAAAACATAATCAAGATAATACTGGATATAGTAAGGTATGATTATGAGATATGTAGGAGAGCAGATATATATGTAAAGCATTTATAAACTCCCCCTGATTTCAACAACTTTATTGCATGATGATGAGATGAGAATGAAAACTAATCATGCATGCATCATGGTGGAGGATGCGTAGGTGGTGGTGGTGGTGGTGTTGGTTCAACAGGTGGTGGTTGTTGGATGAGAGTTAGGGATTCAGGGGCAGCAATAGCAGCTATTGGAGTAGATACAACACCCAACATAGACATTTGGGCTTGTTGCAAGTTTTGGAGTAACACAACACCAAGGTTGGAGAGCTGCGTTGCATTGACATTTTGCATAGATAGCCTTAATTGCTCATTCTCCTATGTCAGACATTTAGTGAATGTGTCTATTGCCTGACATATCATCTCCTAAACTTGATCTCTAGTCACAACAGTTGGAGGAGCATAATTGAGTGGAGTAGGACCTAAACTGGTAAAGTAGACAATGATAGCATCAGGTGCATCCTTCTCCGTTGATGTAGCTTCATTTGAGGTTGCAGAGTGCTTGGACACCTCTAGGGTACAACCTCATTAGTTGAAGCTTCTTTGGACACCTCTAGGGTTTTGTCAATAACACCAATGTTAGTGAGGTCAATAGTAACCTCATGAACAATGTTGTTGTCCACAGTTTTGGCAAAAGCTTCAGCTTGCACTTGGGCAACTTGCACCTTAACAACAATAGTAAAAAATAAGTTCTTCCATACATGCTCTTCTTTCCTTTTGAGCATCGTGGAGCTGGGTCACATGATCTCTGAACTATCTTTCCTCCGTTTTAGTGAGGTCATAAGTGGTCTCATGAAAAATGGTAGGAAAGCTCTTCAAACAATCTATGAAAGTGTAGTTGCTAGCATCCTTGGTGAAACACGCACAAGCATCATCAAAATGATATGTCCTGACTAGACACTGCACTTGAGTTAAGTCATGGAGATCAACATTGTCACTTCCATCATAACCAGTTGAGGAGGCCTTTAATGCTAGCCCACACAATCTGATTCTAGAAGGTTTTAGCATCATATGTGTTTGGAGCTTGAAGTATCTTCTTTCCACTGAAGAAGGAACTCCAGTTCATGGAACAGTTTGTCACGTCGACCTTCGTCTGTGTGCATTTTATCATAGAAGTTAAGTTTGAATCCCTTCTTTTTAGTAGCATCCCGAATAGGTAAGTGCGAACACACCTTATCTGCAACTATTGTGACGTCAGTGGCCTTTGAGATCTGTAATCCAGGTGGATAAGCAGTTGCTTGATTATGAATGTACATTTGAGCATATAGTCCTCCAAGCATGGAGTAGTCTGCCAATGTGAGGTCTAGGTTAGTTGGGTTAACTGCTAGGAGCTATGTCAAGGGCGTCCAAATATTGACCTTTTCTTGAAACTCAACCTTGGGATGTTCTACCTCCTAAAGGGTCCCTCTTGTGTTTCTCAAATAGATCTTAAGGAATACTATTTTGAGTGCTCTTATTATCTTTGGACTTTTGGAGGTTTCTCTACGTTGTCTTCTATGTGACCTCAGTGGATGGATGGACACATTGTTGGATTCTCGAAGCCAGCCAATGTGGTTGCATTTTGATAACATTTGGTAGCACTGGGCATGTCCACTGAGGAAGCTCTAGATAAACTATGGCATCTAATGATAGAGCCTTGAAGGCTTCCAATGGTTTATGCACATAGTCATGCCTCCTCCACTCTAAGGTTTAAACTAAAATGGACTCTCTATAAATAAGTTCTCCTTAAGCTTCTTCAAAGAAGGGAGATAAGGATTGAGGGTTACCTGTAGTGAATGTCAAAGAAAATGTTTGACCATCTGTTAAAGGTTCCTTTTTTTCGTAGTACTTCTGAATCTGCTCAAGTGTATGGGGGATAAAGGTGGGCGTTGTTTTGTTGCAGTGGGTGGACGCTTGTGTAAATGAGAGACATAAGCATCTTCAATAGACTCACTGCCTAATAAGGATGAAGGATACCGTTCCTTATCGCCAATTATGGGAATATACGATTCTTTGACTCTTTGTGGAATAGTGGAAGGAATGACAACTTCTTTTGTTGCAGGTGCTATTTTAGCAATTCTTGCTTTCTTTGGAGTAGGAGAGGTTTAAGCTTTGGAATTTTCTTTTCTTTATAGAGGAACATCTTGAACATTGTCTTCTTCATCATTAGTTGCATTGAGGTCTTTCAAACTTTAAGGAACAATCATCTCTATCACTTTCTTCTAAGAAGCTTTGGCAACTAGACAAGCAGAAGTGGATGCTCCAGACTGCTCATGTCATCTTTATGTTTTGTGCTTTTTGGCCATTAGCTCTTCTTCCTCCTTCCCCGTTTGGGCTTGCTTTTTTTTGTCTTCTTTTGCTGCTCATTCATAATTTTTTCAATCTTCATCAACTATACCCTTGGCTAGCCTTTTTTTTTTCCTCCTTATGATGACGTCTTCGTCCATTGGAGGAGCCTCCTTCAATGTTTGTTCCATCACCACCTTCATATCTTTTGGGTTGCTTTTGCTGAATTTATGTTCCTTAGCATCAACCAAACCTTTGACTATAATGATGTGCTTAGAGTCTTCGTTCATACTATGAAAGACATGATAAACTCCTTGATCCCAAAGCATTTTATTTATCCGAGCAGCAAATAGATGTCGTCTAGTCCACCTAAGCCCTTTAGATTTTGGAGGTTGTTAGATGGTGTAAGGTTGGTCAAATGGAAGGTTTTACATTAAATCGAACAACACAAATTTATGAAGATAAGATAGAGTTGATTTTGACCCTGCTTTGTGAAGAACACTCTTGTTAAAAATGTTTTCCCAAATTTTTGCCCTTTCACACATCAAGTTGTAATAATGGTTTTTTTTATCACCCATTTTTTTTGGCATTCTCTTATTACAATGCCCTTGTAACATGGTATTTAAGTTCTTCTCCTAACCCTCATGATATATACTTTTTTCACGAAGACAACTAGTGGCCTTGGCTATACAATCACTAGAAACAGTCACCCTTACTCCAAGAACCTTGGACACTATTACCTTGTTGTTTAGGAACTCAACATTCCTCCAAAACATTCTAACTAGTTCTAGGTATATAGTCTGAGGTCCATTGAGGAGCCTTGCTCCATAGAAAAGTAGTGTCTCATTGATTTCAAGACCTACCTTTTAAGTTCAACAATGTTAAATAAATGCTCTATGTGGATGGAGGGTTCATTATTAGTGTTAATGGTAATGATTTCCATGGTAGGAATGCTTTCTTCTGTGGGTGAGTTCTCAGAAGTCATGAAGAGGTTATTGAGGCTAGGGTTTGTGTTTTGAGATTACAGGTGAAGAATTTTTCTGATAGAGAGGTGAAGAGTGTTTAAGAGTTTGTGCAGAGGGTCTTGTATGGTCTTTTGAAAGGTAGTCATTAGGCCCGCCATTGAAGAGATGACTCATCATATGCGCTTGAACTTTCCCTTACAAAAAGATCATGTTTTACTTAATTAATGTAATGTAATTGTTATGTGAGCATCCATATGTTGAATGATACTGTTTGTGCTAAGAGGCATTTAACGATACGTCCTTTGATGCCACAATCAATGACATATATATATATATATATATATATATATATATATATATATTAATTCATTCATTTAATCAAACTATTGCAAGTTGAGTTCTTAACAAAATCAGCATTTTTTTAGTGAGAGGTTTTCTGAAAATGTCAGCAAGTTGATCATCAGTGAGTACAAATTGTAGATCCATTGTCCTGTTTTGAAAATGGTTTCTTATAAAATGATGCTTAATTTCTATATGTTTTTCCTTGAATGCAATGTTTGATTTTCAAAAGACTAATGGCAGCTTTGTTATCATAGTAGATCAAAATTTTACTCTCACAGATGTTGTAGTCCTCAAGTTGGTTCTTTATTAAATGGTGAATACAACAGCTTGTAGCTAACATGTATTCTGCTTTAGTAGTGGACAATGTAGTTGAACCTTGTTTCTTGCATATCCATCTAAAAGTTTCCGCAAATGAAATGGCAGCTTCAACTTGTGTTTTTCCTTTCAAATTTGTCTCTGCATAGTTAGCATCACAAAAACTTGTGAGCCCAAAATCTTCCCTTCTTTTGAACCATAACCGTTAGATGGAATTCCCTTGGTTCTTATTGAAATCTCGCACATAAGAAAACACTTAACATGGTGTTGGGTTTGGACATTCTAAGATATCAGTGATCCAATCATTACTCTATATTGAGTCTAGTCCACTTTTGTTGAATCTTCCTTTTTGATTCCCTTTAAAAGTGACGGTTCCACCATGATAGGGAATCAAGCATTGGAACATACACTTTTATCATATGACGTGAGAAACCATTGTCCTTGTACCATGATATGTGTTTGCTTCCTACTGTCAAAGACATCTACAACAGGAATCTTCTTTTTCTTAGGTATCCTAATCTTTTTTGCTCCTCTTGTGTTAGCTTTAAATGCATTGGACACACCTATTCTAGGTTGATCCCTGCACTTGGACATCAAATTTCAAACTTTACCACATAAATAACAAACAACATTGACATCATCATGAACAAAAATTTGTTCTTCATATCCATTACCAAATTTGTTTAAGGGACATTAACTATATCTTAACAGTTTGTCAAGATTTTCTATTCCACTAACTAATTTGGCCAATGTAGATTTTAAGGTTCCAAATTCCTCATGAACTTTTACAACATCCAAAGGTTGACCCTTAAATTCTTCATTCTTCAACAACTTTTCATTTAATAATTTCACAGATATTTTATGTTCTTCATATTCCACCCAAAGATTATGTTTACTTATTTTAAGGTCCTTATAATCCTTGTTTGCTTGTGCACATTCTTTTTGTAGATCATGACTCTCCTCACTTTGATGGTCATGAAGTTCATTTAGTTCCTTTTGTAGACCTTTCAACTTGTTTTCCAACTATTGAAAGTTCTCCAATAGAGTATATTTTTCTTTGGCAATTGTCTCATCCTAAAGACATAGCTTGGACTCTTTTTCCGTAAAAGTTTCACAAGCATCACATATCTAAGTGGACTCATCCAATGAAATATCTACTTTATCTTGAAGGGTTTCTTCAAGTTTCTTATGATCTTTGGACAATTTTTTGAAATCTTTTTGCAAGTTTTTGTAAGCTTTTGAAAGAATGGACGAATTTGATAGCAGTTCATGATAAAAAAATTTAAGAGATTCAGGATCATTAAGATTTACTTCATCTTCTTGGTCAGATTCAAATTCTTCAGAGGTTGTGTCTTTCATCAGACATAGGTTGGCTTCTTCTTCATTTTCATTAGATGAGGTGTCTTCCACATTTTCCTAGGTACTAATGAGACCTTTCTTTTCCTTGGTATTTTAGTATTTTTTCTTGTCCTGAGACTTGTCCAATTCTAGGTATTCAGATTTGAAGTGTCTAGGTTCCTTGCATTCATAACATATTATGCAGCTTTCATCTTGATGTTTCTTTTCCTTGAGCACCCTTTTTGAGGAGTTCTTCCATTTAGATCTGCCTTACTTTTCCCATATCTTGCAAATCTTCCGTGACATGAAGGCAAGTTCATTTTCATCAGATTCTTCCTCAAATTCTTCATTAGAAGATTTTTCAACTTTAAGGGTTTTGGACGAGCTTTTGGAAGCTTGCTCTTTGGATAATAAGCCTTATTGATCTTTTGACTGCTAAGAGCCAAAGTCTTTTCTTTCTTAAGTTCTTCGTCCTGTTGAAGTTCTTATTCATGAACCATGAGAGTACTAACTAGTTATTCAAGGCACATAGAGTTAAGTTTCATTAGAGCCCTTAGCACTATTACTTGTGGTCTCCATTTTCTAGACAAGTTGCTCAAGATTTTGTCAATATGATCATAGTTATCATAAGTTATGCCTAGAGATCTTAATTCATTTAGAATGGTATGAAAGCATCCAAACATACTTTGTATGCCAGACTGAGCAATTGTGGTTTAATTTTTTTATATTCTTCTAAGCTCAATTGACATCTCTTTGACCCTTATTTTCTTACCTTAACTCGATTTTGGTCTTTGGAAAATGATTGAGCTCAATTGAGAATTGTAACTAATTTTTGGATTTTGTGCTTACTTGACATATCTGCCTTCTGAAGGCCTATAGGACAGTAAAGAACACCAAATGGAGCACGTGAGTAGTCCCTGGAAAGATATGAAAAAGATATTCAATTTTTCATAGATATGCTTTGGCCAATTCTGCCATTTCAAGGGTCAAATTGAGCTTGGAAGTAAGAACCTTTGCACTTGAATAATTGGGTTGCGAGTTTTGGCTCTGTTTTGTGTAACTAGTTTAATTAGGTAGATTAAATGGGCCTAATCAAGGTCCATCCCTTCCTTGTGAGTAGTCACTCTATATATTAGTGTTAGTTAGTTACTTCATTTTGCAAAAAATAGATTTAGTTACTTGTTGTGCAAGCAGTAGGATCAAACTCTTTTTTCTCTTTTTTTTCTCAATTGTTCTTCATTCATCTTCCTCTTTTCACTTTTTTTCATCCTTTCTCTTGCACAAATTTCGTGGCTTTTCCATTGGTGATGATCATTAAAGGATAAAAACTGAATCAATCCAAGGATCCACTCCAAGCAAGGCTAAATTTGAGTTCTAGTTTAGTATTTTTAATCTTTGTGAATATTTATCTTTTTCTTCAATCATGTTTTCAATTTTCATGATTATGATTGTTCTTAGGATTGAAAATGGATTAGGTTATGGCTTCATTTCTTAATTTCAAAATTTAATCGTAGATTGTTTGGATGATTTTCCAACTTAATTTGCTATCTCAAACAATTTAGGGATTGATTCGATCAAACTATCTGTAATGCATTTAACTAAACTTTCACACTCTGAACATCATTCGTAGTAACTGTGCTAATTCAATTTGCATTGATTTGGTTAATTGTATTTATGCTATTAAACTTGATTTGTATTTTGTATTTGTTCTGTTCTATTTCTTCATCTCTATTTTTGTGTTTTCGTATTCCTTTATAGTCGCCTACAAACTATATGATGAAATCACCCCTTGTTTATAAGTGAATTAAAGTAGGAACCAAATGGAATCATATCTCTGAGTCAACCTAGGTTAATCCTATCCTGTGAATTTCATAGTTTTATTTGTTTTGAAGTGATTTGAAAGTCGTTATCAAAGTCTTCATCTTCTTCCATAGAGAAGAGTTCATATTTACGAGGAGACTTAATTTGTTCCTCTTTACCTATGACGTTCTTTCGTAAGTTATAGCTTGAGTGTCCCACATCTGCTTGACACTCCTGAAGCTATGTACTTTGGTGTATTTTTCTTTTGATAAGGTGCATAACATAACATTCTAAGCCTTGGACTTGAGCAGAAATATGAGTTTTTGCTCCTCCATCAATTGGCTCCTTGGGATTTTGTTTAACTCATCGTCATATTGAATGTGATTTCCATTTCCTACCACGTCCCATAGGTCAATGTGAATGGAATCAAAATGAGCTATCATTCATTCCTTCTAGTAGTCATATTTCATACCTTGGTACATGGGTGGTTTGTTGGTAGAGTATGCTTCTTCCATTTCTTTCTTTGATTGTTGGATCTTTTCCTCAGTATTGTTAAATACTCAACCCGTGAGGCCGAGCACTGATACCATCTCAAATATCAAGAATCATACTAAAACGGGGGTTGAATAATGTGTTAATCAAAGACAATAACCTTTTCAAATCAAGACTTTTATCACCAACCCGAAAAGATCTTGCAATGGAGTCATCCACTAATAAGAAAAATAGGTTTGGTCATCAAGTAATAATAAAGCAATATTTTCACAAAAGGTTTTTTAGGTAAACAATTGGTGAGAAACGCTATCAAGATAAGCTTAAAAGAATACTTAATAAAACCACCTAAGAAAGACATAGAAACACTTGGTTTATACTGGTTCACTCAAATAGAGCTACGTCTAGTTCTCCTTTACGAAATTGTAAAGTGTTCTACTAATCAAAACTTTGATTACAAACAAGTATTATGTCCTACCACTCGTGGCTATACAACTATTGTCTTTGGCATACCCTTAGACTTCACCTGAATCTACAACCAACCAAGTATTATTTAACACTAAACCATTCTTGACTTTTACAAACAAGAGTTTGAACGAATACAATGATTCAACAATACCCAAAGAGTGAATAAACAGTTAAGCTCAAATACAAATAACTTTTCTTAGAAAAGAGTAAAAAAGCATAAGTGCAGAGTATATCGTGCACTCAAATATATAGAGTTTTGCTTTAGAGAACTGTTCGCTTTCGGCAAGTGCACCGGATCGCACAAGTAGTATAAAACGGTAAGAACCGAGTATCAAACTCTCGGGGAACTAGTGTTACTTGGTAAGCTATTTCAGTAAATAGGTGTCTGGTGTGAAAATCTAAGTGTGGATATGAAACGGTATATAAACTATCTACGCAAAAAGGAAAATCACGCGAGAGAAATGATGTATAAAAAAGAAGTAGAAAACGTGTTGGTCTTCCTAATAGGTGCCTGATGCTAAAAGGATATTTTCTATCTAACAATGCTCATGTGTTTCTATGGTGTCTCCTGAGATGCTAAACCCCGATTCCTCGTGATAGTTTAGCCTAATCTTGATCAAACATCATCCTCAGATTCCTCTTGTTGGACTAAACTCAACCAGGACCGCATTAAGACAAACATACTACAACTAAATTATCACACCCCGATTCCTCGTGATAGTACGACAACTTAGCCCTGTCCTATCAAGGTCATCAGAATCAGACCAGTTTCCACTGTTGAATGACCCTAACAAAGCATGCATCTACGTGATCAAGGTAACGGCATACTAGAATGAAAAGTTGATAGCACAGAGAACACACGAAACATCATTAAATAGATAAAAAGATATTTACATCAAGTACCTACAGGGAAGATCCAACAGAGGATTTTAGCTTTCCATAACCAGGAAGCCTCTTTTACAACAAAGAGAAGAACAAGATGAAAGATAGCAAAAATACAAGTGGTGAGGATTTCTACTTCACCTCTAGGATCTCACAATCACTCACAAACTCATCTCAAGCTCTCAGAACAGCTTCCTCTTCAAGCTCTGGTCTCTGTAGATCTTCACACAGCAAAATCTCTCAAAACTCTCTGAAACTTAGTGCAATTCTGGACCGCTTAGCGCACATTAGTGAATTTCGGCTTAGCGCGTGCCTTTCTCGCTTAGCGGATGGACTGAAGCGGTGCGCTTAGTGAGATGAAGCGGTGCACTTAGCGAACCTGTACAACTCATCTTCTTCCAGATTCTTCCTTGCGCTTAGCCAATGAGTGTTGCGCTTAGCGGACACTCGCTAAGCCAGCAGATTGGCTTAGCGAGAAGGTGAAAAACAGCACTTCAAAACTTGCCTAATTAACCTAAATTGAGAGAAAATTATTATTAAACACACAAAACAGAATTACTTAGTATTTATTACCTATCTTTAACTAAAAGAACTTATAACACTACAAAATAACCATAAATTGGAAGAGTTTGATACAATTTACACAAGTTTTATACACAAAAATTAGTCGTATTCACCGACTAACAACTCCCCTAAATTTACAGTTTTGCTTGTCCTCAAGAAAAAAGAGAACAGTCCACTTGTGCTCAAGTGACAATAATATGCAATGATCTTGTACAAAGGTGTATGCAGCAAAAATTACTGATTGCATGATAAGAGAATCAAGTAAAATGCCCTCATCACTTGTCTTTCACAAGGTATGCAGTTATCCAAAGAGAAGAATAAAATGTAACCAGAACAATTAGATGGAGTTAAGCATAAGACAAATATCAAGGAAAGTAGCTTAAACCACAGTCTCACGGCTACTGTTTCACTCAAGCACAAGTGTTTAAGCTATTCATTAATAACAACTAACAATAGATCCAATCTTTGCACTTCATCTCATGCCATAAAGTAAAAAAATGTATAAACAAAATCAGAAGGACTTTCCCAGGCTTGTAGTGAGGCTTGGCTACAAAAATTCATTGGTTTTTCTAGGATTCAAAGGCTTAGATTCTAAGAGAGCACAAATCCTAGACTTATCCCAATGGTCTTTTTAATACAATTGGCTTGCTCACTAGCTTTTCACTTTCATTTGCTTTTGACCTTGTTACATCAACACACTTTTTTTTAACAGACAACTTATGTGTTGTGTGTGCTGATGCTTTATCTCTTTCTTTGCATCCCAATTAGTTCCACTCCCCCAAATTTGGGGTAAATTTTCCTTGAACTATATGCTCTCCTAGAATCTAAACAAGGTATCTGGAGATAATTATTTAAGTTCAGGGTTCAAATTTTTTACAATATCATTCAACTCCAAAAGGTGCAAAGGATATAATTATCATTCAAGGTAAGCTTTTTGGTTAAAAGGCTTGTATATTCACAATCATGGCCTTCATCATGTCCTCATTTATACATTTCATTCCAAAATTCAGAGATTCATGCAAAGAATATTACTCACAGCTAGTCATTCACTCACAGTTTAAGTTCACACTCTCACCGGTTTTGGTTCAAGCTTTTCTTTCTCAATCAATTTGTCTACTGACTAACAATTCTAAATGCAAGTTCACATTCTTGTTATTTCTTTGTCTAGCATACACACTTGTTCAAACTCATGAAAAGAAACACAAATTCCATCACAATCATGCATTCAATCCAAAATCAAACCATACACCAATTTTCACAAAAAGATAAAACTGTTTTACTGCCATGTCATCAAAAACCTAGTTAAACTGTTCAAAATGCTTCAGAATAAGCAAACCAACTATCCATAAATAAAAATAGCAGAGTATATAAACATAAAAGAAATACTGTACTGAAACTATAATCATAATAATAATAAACCAAAAAGCAAAAAGTGTCATCAGGAATCAAAATTCCTGTGAATGGTCCTGGGTGTCCTATGTTTGAACATCCTCCTCATCTGTCAGGTGCAATACTGGAGTAGCTGGAGGAGAAGTGTCCAAAGCCAGGGCTGGTCTAGTCGAGTCCTCTGGCATCTCTAGAAGAGGAGTGGAGGGGTCTGCTGTAGGCTGAGGTGAGGGTATGTCCTCCCCTTGTGCAGAAGGCTCTGAAGTAGCCTCAAGAGATCTCTCAGGCATGGCAGCAGCTACCTGTCTCACCTGTGTCTCCTCTGCCTCTTCTCCTATAACAAATGGCTCTGGGATGGTGGCCTCAGATGACTCATCCCCCACATCCTGAGGTACTTGGGCTGTGGGACCTTCATCTTCCCTGTGAAGAAAAGGCTGGGTCCCGGGCCAGGCTACCAACTCAGAGAACTGCTCCACTAAAGGAATAGATCCTAGAGGCACCACCACCTATAAACTCTGTAATAAAATGATTTGTCCTTGATGAATGCTCTGAAGCATGGCTTCAAAGCGCTGAGAATCTGTTTGAGCTGGGACAGAAGGGGCTGCTGGAGTAGGAGCTGTAGAAGTAGAAGGAAGCTCAGCTGGCCTTGCCCACGCCCTCCTAGCCCCTCGGATAGAAATTGTTTGATCCTCGGGGTTCCAACAGTCTTCCTAATGTAGGCAAAGTTAATGACTGGGCTCAAGCGCTCAAAACTGAGGCTATCAGAGACAACCCCTCTGGCTCTACATAATGCGGTGATTAGAGCAGGGAACCCAAGTCTCGAAGTGTTAGACTGGGCTATAGAGGTCATCTGGCCAGAGATCAGTGCTCCTATGTTCATATCCATGTGAGAGACTAGGCCAAAGATCAGCCTAGCTCTATCCACTGTCAAGTCAGAAGTGTGTGATGTGGGGGCCAAGTTGGAGTATGAGAGGACACTCCACACCTGAGCTAGTGTAGTCAGATCCTTCCTGGAAATTTTCCCAGGATGGCCCTCTGAGTTCAAGATGAACCCTCGGCCAGGTATGCATAAGGCAGCCTCTATCTCTCTTTAGTCTGTAGGCAACCTGCAGTATCTGGAGTAAGCGGGTAAGGTCTCCCCCTCAGCTAATACCATAAGTGTCTCCAAGAATGTGTTGAGACTGTCAGCATCAATCTTCACAAATGACCTCTGACTCTGGACTGCTTTGGTGGATGGTCCTTCCTCAAAGGCTGCACTTAGTGGCACCAACAATTCAAAAATTTCACTAAGTATTGGGAGCTTAGCGAACGAAGCTCGCTTAGCTCAGCGGATGCCGCAACAAATCGCGCTTGGCCTAGGAAAGCTCGGCTTAGTGCGCGGCTATCAACAAAAAATTGTCTAAGTTACCTGGGCTTAGCGATTCAGCCTCGCTTAGCCACAGGTAGTACAGCAAGAGGATGAGTGTTCATCCTCAAAAGGATGAACTCGCTTAGCGCAGTAAGCGCGCTTAGCGAGTTCTTTAGAGAATGCCTATATACAATGAGTACTGATGAACTCGCTTAGCGCAGGAGTTCATCGTGTTTCCCAGCAAACGCAGAAAACACAGTTCGTTTTCTTGCACTTTTCAAGCCTCTAAAAGGCATATCAAACATGCAATGTGTGCAACACACTCAATACAATATACATGCGTATATAGTCCTAATCTTAAACTAATTCTAACAAAACATTAAAACCCTAAAAATCTAAAACTACAAGTGAAGTCTTCTACCCTAAAGTTTAGACAAGAAAAAGAGAAAAGGAACCAAGGAACTTACTTCGATGGTGAATGGTTGTTGCTTCGAAGTTGATAATGTAAAAAGAAAGCACATTTGCAAAATGTGTGAATTTTTGGAGAGAGAGAATGCAGAGACGAAGTTTCTGAAATCTGGCAAGTGTGAGTGTACCTGCTGTTACACTCACTTAAGCAATTTTTGACACTCTCACTTAGCAGACCACTGCGCTAAGCGAGCTAGAGAGATGTTTGGTTTCTCAACGAGGCCCGCTTAGCGGATCCTCGTGCTTAGCCGATGTTTCAAATTCAAAATCGGTTTTTTTTTAACAAGCGTCTTGGCTTAGCGCGCCAAAACAACCGCTGAGCGAAATCTGCAGATCAAAAACCTACAACTCTCGCTAAGCTAGCCTCTGGCCAGCTTAGCTAAAATGATGCATCTTAAGTACAGAAGAGCATGCACTTAGCTGATAAGAACTCGCTTAACGCTCACATTGCCGCAAGGAATTCAGCTTAGCCGCCATGACTGGCACTTAGCTTCATGAAACCCAATTCAGGCTGCAAGGAATTGAGCTTGGTGGCAATGACTCGCGCTTAGCCAAAGTGAATGATGGGCTTAGCAATCAGGTTGTAGTTTAGCCAAATTCAGATCGAATTGAAGTTGGCTTAGCTCAGCCTTGGCCAACTTAGCGGACCAAATCAACCTCAGATGCAAAGGTTGGGCGCTAAGCCGCGATGCGCTTAGCGAAAGGATTCTTTTTTCAGAACATGTTTCTAAGTTATTTTTCAGTCTCTTCCTCAACAAATTGAAACCCTTATATCTAACATTCAAGGATAAGCTGATATACTCCAATTTACAGATTATAAAGCAAGTTCCACATGATATATGCATGAAAAACAAAGATAGCAGAAATTAAAACTGGGTTGCCTCCCAGGAAGTGCTTCTTTAACGTATGGCCTGGTAATGGAGCGGGAAGATAAAATGTTTCACTCTGACCAACACATCTTCAATTACTCCGTATGGCCTGGTAATGGAGCGGTCAGCTAGTTGTAAAGTCATTCTAGTGGGCATTATCTCAAACTCTCCCAATCTTCTGCACATGGAGAGTGGCATTAGATTAATGCTGGCTCCGAGGTCAATAAGTGCTTTTCCCACAGTGACTTCTCCAATTGAACAAGGAATAGTTACACTCCTAGGATCTTTATGCTTGGGTGGAAGGATCTTTTGAATCACTGCACTGCAATTTCCTTCCATTGTGATGTTTTCCTGGTGAATATACTTATGTTTCCTTGTTAACATATCCTTCAAGAATTTGGAGTAGAGTGGCATCTGCTGGAAAGCTTCTCTGAAGGGCATGGTTATTTCCAGTTTCCTGAAAATATCTAAAAATCTCACTAGATGACGATCTTTTTCCTTCTTAGAAGGTACCACAGGATATGGTACTTCCACACCTTCTTCATCCACAGCTTTTTCACTTCTACTCTTCTTTGCATTCTTATTTTTTTCGTCTTTTTCATTTTCTATTTCTTTTTCTACTTCTTTTTCTTTTTCTTGGTCCTTTAATTCTTTATTCTTGACCATTATTTGTTCCTCTTTTTCTTGATTTGTTTCACCTCTCACCTCATTTTTCTTAACTTCGGTACCTTTCTTTTCAGCCGCTTTCTCCTTGTGCACAACACTATCCTCATCCTCAGCCTCCACAAACCTTTTACTCCTTGTCATCACAGCTTTGCATTCCTCCTTGGGATTATGTTTGGTATTTGCCACAAAACTGTTGGATGACTTGTCAGCTATCTGCTTGGCCAGTTGTCCCACCTGAACCCCAAGGTTCTTCGGTGCTGACTCAGTGCTTTTATGATTTGACATTGTTACCTGCATAAACTGAGTCACGGTCTCCTCCAGCTTAGTAGTCCTCTGGAATATGTTAGGCCCTTGTTGGATTGGCCTATTTGAAGGCCCACTCTGGTCTTTGTTGAACTGGTTGCCAGGGTGTGTCCTCCACTGTCCTTGTTGATTATAAGGACCCTGCTGGAAGCTTAAAAATCCTCCTTGAGTATACCCTTGTCACTGTTGATTTCCCATATAATGAATTTCTTGAGTGTTTTCTTCAGTGGGAATACATTGGCCTTTTTCATGAGCCTCACCATAGATGGTACAACCTATAACCTGCAAAACAGAAGAGTGCGTAGGTTGACCAATAGACAACTTAGTTGGAAGCTTACCGAGTGTCTCTGTTAAAATCTCAAGTTTCTTGGAAAGCAACTTGCTCTCTGCCAATAAAGCATCATGTGATGATAGCTCTAACAAGCTTTTCTTCGTGGGTTGATGGGTTATGTCTCGTAGAATGGCATGATTACTGACTAACATGTTCTCAATTAGCTCATTTGCTTCTTCCAGGGTCTTTAGTGTTATCTTTCCCCCTGTAGAAGCATCTAGCAGTTGCTTGGTTTGTGGTCTCAGCCCATCTATAAACATATTCAATTGAATTGGCTCAGAAAACCCATGGGTGGGAGTTCTTCTCAATAAACCTCTGAACCTCTCCAATGCTTCACTCAGAGATTCATCAGGGAACTGATGAAATGAAGAGATTGCAGCTTTCCCTTCCGCGGTCTTGGACTATGGGAAGTATTTCTTTAGGAACTTTTCAACAACTTCTTCCCAGGTTTTCAGACTGTTACCCTTAAACGAGTGAAGCCACCTTTTGGCCTCTCCGGCCAATGAGAATGAGAATAGGCTGAGTCTAATAGCTTCATCTGGCACACCGGTAATCTTAACAGTGTTGCATATTTCAATGAACGTTGCCAAATGTGCATAGGGGTCTTCATTAGGTAATCCTTAGAATAAATTCCCCTGTATTAAATGAATTAAAGAATGCGGGTATTTGATGTTGTGAGCTTGCACTTCAGGATGTGCAATGCTAGTAAAGAATTGGGGTACTGAGCTGCTTGAATAATCCTCAAGGGTGATCTTCTGGTGCTGCTCATCTTCCATGCTAGCTGTTTCACGCAATTGAGTAGCGGATTCCCTTGATGATGGTGAATCAGGTGATAATGAATAAGAAAAATGAGTTTCTTCCTCAAGAATGGATGCAACTGTTCTGTCTTGCAGAAGTTTCCTTCTCCTCTCGGCCCTGTTCCTTTTCAATGTAGCTTCAATTTCTAAGTTCAGAGGAACTAAATTGCCTACGGGAGATCTATGCATATAAAATACTAACAGACACAACGGTTATCCAATCCAATAAGAGAAGAAAAAAAATATGAATTAAGAACAAATATTAACAAATAATCAAAGAATAACTAATAAAGAATAGACACCTAAAAATGATCTAACTTTCCAAATAAAAAAAGTTCCCTGACAACGGCACCAAAAACTTGTTCGCTTTTGGCAAGTGCACCGGATCACACAAGTAGTATAAAACAGTAAGAACCGAGTATCGAACTCTCAGGGAACTTGTGTTACTTGGTAAGTTATTTCAGTGAATAGGTGTCTGGTGTGAAAATCTAAGTGTGAATATGAACAGGTATGTAAACTATCAACGCAAAAAGGAAAATCACATGAGAGAAATGATGTGTAAAAAACAAGTAGAAAACACATTGGTCTTCCTAATAGGTGCCTGATGCTAAAAGGATATTTTCTATCTAACAATGCTCATGTGTTCCTATGGTGTCTCCTGAGATGCTAAATCCCGATTCCTCATGATAGTTTAGCCTAATCTTGATCAAGCATCATCCTCATATTCCTCTTGTTGGACGAAACTCAACCAGGACCGCATTAAGACGAACATACTACAACAAAATTATCGAACCCCGATACCTCGTGATAGTACGACAACTTAGCCCTGTCCTATCAAGGTCATCAGAATCAGACCAATTTCCACTATTGAATGATCCTAAAAAAGCATGCATCTATGTGATCAAGTTAAAGGCATACTAGAATGAAAATCTGATAGCACAGAGAACATGCAAAACATCATTAAATAGATTAAAAGATATTTACATCAAGTACCTACAGGGAAGATCCAACATAGGATTTTAGCTTTCCATAACCAGGAAGCTTCCTTTACAACCAAGAGAAGAACAAGATGAAAGATTGCAAAAATAAAAGTGGTGAGGATGTCTCCTTCACCTCTAGGATCTCACAACCACTCACAAACTCATCTCAAGCTCTCAGAACAGCTTCCTCTTCAAGCTCTGGTCTTTACAGATCTTCATATAGCAAAATCTCTCAAAACTCTCTGGAACTTTGACCTTTCTCTCTCTAGAATCACTAGACATGAAAAGCTTTAGCTCTCAACCCAAACTCCCTTCACAAAATCTGATTGCAGGCTTAAATACGTGGCCTTGTTCGTGCTCGTGCGCTTATTGCAATACTGGACCGCTTAGCGCATATTAGTGAATTTTGGCTTAGCGCGTGCCTTTCTCGCTAAGCGGATGGACTGAAGCGGTGCGCTTAGTGAGATCAAGCGGTGCACTTAGCGAAACTATACAGCTCATCTTCTTCCAGATTCTTCCTTGCGCTTAGCCAATGAGTGTTGCACTTAGCGGACGCTCGCTAAGCCAACAGATTGGCTTAGCGAGAAGGTGAAAAACAACACTTCAAAACTTGCCTAATTAACCTGAAATTGAGAGAAGATGATTATTAAACACACAAAACAGAATTACTAAGTATTTATTACCTATCTTTAACTAAAAGAACTTATAACACTACAAAATTACCATAAATTGAAAGAGTTTGATACAATTTACACAAGTTTTATACACAAAAGTTAGTCGTATTCACCGACTAACAAGAACTTGTGCTTTTTTTCACTTGATTGTGTTTTGGACCCTTGTTTTTGTAAAAATACATTTCTTTTATAGACTTCAGTGAAGGATTCATTATGGGGCTATGATGTAACTATTCAAATGTACTTCTCTCCTTGTTCTTAATGGAATTCCTTATTATTTTATGTTAGTTAATTATTTTCCTTGTTTTTACTCTTTATTTGGAATTGATATTCTAATACTTAATCAATTGCATAGTAGTGATCATCTGCAAGTAATTGGTAAATCTAGGTAGAGAATATTTTGCATCAAATTGCATGATCAAATTGTTTGGGTAATCTCTAATAGATTAGTTAATCTTTATTTAATCATCCCTAGAATTGATTTTATCCTTTGACTTAAATTGGTAGATCCATGATCATTGGGGTATTGATTTAAAACAAAGAGTATTTTTTATCTTGATCATAGGCATTAGTTGATTTTGGGAATCGGTAAGTAACCGGTGAAGGAATTTCATTAAGACTGGGATTGGGGGAAAATTGGTACTAGTGAGTTACATCGCCTAGTCATTCTTATCATCGTTCAAAACCTCTCTTTGAATTTGTTTATTTGTTTTCTTCTAAAAATCAAAACCATAAACCTCAACTGTTAGTTTAATAAACTTGAACAATTGAGAGTATAACTGGTCTTTTGGGTTTGATATCAAGCCTTACATATTTTACACATCACTACTAGTTGCATCAGGGAAGGTAGCAAGTACAGGAGTAAGTGAGAGCAAACACACAAAGAGCATGTTCCAAGGGCACTTTACAAAGACAATGTTCATAATGCCCAAGGAAAAAAGGTCATCTACAATTTGCTATGTGATCAAGCCAAGATATGGTAGAATGTGAGCAACAAGAGATTTTTACATAAGTTGGGGTCCAAGGATTCCATCTCTAACCTGCACAAGTTCGTACTCTTTCATATGATGGAGTGCATCCCCTTTGATCTACGACACACTATTTACCTCAACATCTTGCACAGTATAAAGACATTGGGAGGTAATGATGACATTTATTATGTTGCTCTACTTAACAAATACTTTGGTAGCAAGGTGTCTATCAAGCTGCCAATGCACTAGACTAGGCCAACAAGGATGACATTATTACTAGGGGATCTGTGATTGAAGATAACCTAACATGAAGTTCCTAAACTAGACCAGAAGAAATCAATTGGAAGAGGAAGAAACGCATAGAGCAGTGTTGGTTATTGATGATGATGTAATGTCTCAATTTTCCATTGCCAAAAAAATCAACAAGATCATCCATAAGCAAAATAATCAAATGAAAACTAGAAAGTGAGCCAAGAATACTGAGGCAGAAAAGGAAATTTTCATAAATGAGCAAATGTCAAAGAAAAGACATGGGTCTGTAATTGCGTCGAGTCCCTCCAGCAAGCGTCCAAGGGCTACTCAAACAAAGAGGAGTCCTCAAAAACAAGCTGTGGAAGTGAATTCTAGTACAAGACTCAAAGACCTAAGTGAAACAGAAGAACAAAAGGTTGATCTACTTCAAAGAAAAGAGAATGTTACTACTCAACCTCCAACTCCTCTTACTCCTAAGAAGACTAAAGTGGACAAGGCACCCTCTTTTAGTAAGGAACCTATCCTTGCCTCCACTATGCCTAAGAAGATGAAGAACAGGGAAACTCAAGCTAACCCCGTTATTCATGACAACTCATGGACTCCACCTACTCAGGGATCAAGCTCAATTGATACGTCTTCTAGTGAATCTTTTATTTCTCAATAGGAATCATGTCCACCCTTTTCTTTCAAGGGATCGTCCACCTTCATGTTCATTTCACTTGGAAAGTTTCCCATGTTATCTCACACAAAAGGCTTCTATGTCTAATCAGGAGATATTTCTATAGCCTTTCTCACTCAAAATGCTCAATACGAAGACAACTCACTTCAAGCATCCAAATTCATTATTCCTACACCCATCCAACCTCATGAAGTTGTGTTTGTAGTTGAGTGGATGAGGTATGACTATGAGCATTCACCTTCTAAAGCCTTTGAAACTCTTCCATTAGATGCTATAGTGGCACTAGAGGCTCCCCAATGGGTGTGACCAGTGTATCCCTATCAGGCCAGGATGCAACCACATTGGTTGGTCCCTGGTACACAACAATGTTTACATCCATCTTCTGAGGTAGATCCACCAGAAGAAAGGGCAAAGATGAAGAAAAATGTCTGGACTAACATCCTTTCCACTAACAATCCACTTGCAAAGTTTGCCAAAAGTGATTGAGTATTTTTAGTTTTGAATTTTCCTTTTCTTCTTAGCTTATTTGACCTCTCTTTGACTCTCATTTTCTCGCCTTAATTTAGTTTTTCTGTTAGGTAAATGATTGGAATTAATTGATAATTGTTGCTTATTTTCGGATTTTGTGCTTACTTGACCAATCTACCTTGTGCAAAACCTGTAGTACGCTACAAAACTCCAAATGAAGCATATGAGTAGTCCTTGTAAAGCTAGGGAAAAGTGCTACAACTTTTTCAGATATGAGCTTTGGCCCATTCTTCAGTTTTGAGAGTCATTTTAGGCTTGGAAGTCAGGGCCCCAACACTTGGATTTTGGGCTGCAAATTTTGGGCATTTGCATTGTGTAATTAACTTATTTAGAGATATTAGTTGAGCCTAATCAAGGCCCATCCATTACTTCTAATTACTTAGAGTATATATTAGTTTACTTAGTGTATGTTATTGGTTAGTTAGTTAGTTAGAATCATTTTGTGCAAATCACACTTTTAGAAACTTCTAGTGCAAGTTTTTGATCAAACTCTTTTCTCTCTTTTTCTCTCAACTATTCTTCACATTTCTTCATCTCTTGAACTCTATTCTCCTCTTCTTTTTTTCAATTTTTGTTGTTCTTCCATTGTTGATGACTATGGAAGGCAAAACAACTAATCAATTCGAGGATCCAATTTAAGCAATGATGAATTTGAGTTCTAGTTAAGTATTTCGAATTTTGTTGTGAGTGTTCATCCCCTTCTCCAATTCTACTTTTGTATTCATGATTCTGAACGTGTTTAGGATTGGAAATGAACTAGGTTATTGATTAATTTCCTAATTCGAATTTTAATTACAGATTAATTGGATGATACATCAATTCTGATTTGTGATCTCAATATAATTAGGGATTAGTTCGATTGAATTACCTCTAATTAGATTGATTGACTGAACCTTTATAACAAGATCGTCATCTTTGGCAAACTGTGATAATTTGAATTGCTTGGATTTGCTGAATTGGATTGATACTTCTTAACTTTGTTTCATAATCCTGTCAAATTTTGTGATTCTGTTTCTACATTTCAATTGTCTGCAAACTGCTTGATGAAATCCTCTACTCTGAAGTTGGAACCTAATTGGATTGTCTCTCTGAGTCGACCTAAGTTATTCCTATACTACAAAATTGTTGGAATCCTAATTTGTTTTCAGACAATTCGGTAATCATTATCAAAAATTCATATAGATCCTACAACAAAAGTGGACTATCCAAAGGTTCAATGAGAGAACAGGCAGACATATGGATGCCCCTTACCAAGCTTTTCCCAGTTAATCAAGCCAATCTTTGATGAAAGCTCCATTGGAGCTTGTAGGCCTAGGATCTTCTTCATCAATGGATTCCTTTGCTTCTTAGAAGATGAATGGCAGCGGAATGGAGAAAGGAAGAGAGAGAGGAGACGCCACTTCAAGTAGAAGATGATTCTAGAAGAAGCTCACCATCATAGGAGGCCATGGATAAGAGCTTGGAGGAAGAAGGAGATGAATGAAGGGAGAGGAAGAGAAGAGCACGAAATTTTGTGCTCTAAATGAGCTTTTAAATCTGAAGTTTAATATTCAAATGATCAAAGTTGAAAAAAATGCACACACATGACCTCTATTTATAGCCTAAGTGTCACACAAAATTGGAGGGAAATTTGAATTTCAATTCAAATTTCACTTGAATTTGAAATTGAATTTGTGGAACCAAACTTTGGAGTCAAAATTTCACTAATTATGATTAGTGAATTTTAGTTATGGTTCAGCCCACTAATCCAAGATCAATTCCAAGATTCTCCACTAAGTGTGTTTAGGTGTCATGAGGCATGTAAAGCATGAAGGACATGCACAAAGTTTGACTATATGATGTGGCAATGGGGTGTAGTAAGCAAATGCTCACCTCCCCCTCTAAAATTTAATTGGATTGGGCTTCTACCAATTCAATTAAATTTATTTCCAACCACACACATCAAATATTCACTTAGTGCATGTGAAATTAAAAAACTACCCCTAATACAAAAACTAGTCTCGGTGCCCTAAAATACAACGGCTGAAAAATCCTATATTTCTAGTGTACCCTACCTACAATATGGAGCCCTAAATACAAGGACCAAATATAATGACATCCTAGTCTACCCTAAGGCTCATGAGAACCCTAGGGCCTTCTCTTGCATCTTTGGCCCAATCTTCTTGGAGTCTTCTATCCAATGCCCTTGGAGGGTAGGATTGCATCAATCTTCATCTCACATTTGTTGAATTCTCAATGACAGGATGCCTCTTTTCATAGATGTATGCTCTTAATCAAGCAATAGCATACCCACCTAATCTTCATATCAATAGAGTCATTGACATTCTAATGGTGTTAGATTGTTGTTGCCCAAGGCTACCTCTTAAGGACGAAGGAAAAAAAAAAGAAAAACTTAAAAATCTATTTTAACCAAGAGATGCCTACTAGACAACAAAAAGTAGAGCTTGTAAGCTTCCATTGCAACTAGAACACATTTTTTAACAAGAAGAAGCTAGTGAAGAAACCTAATGTATTTGATGCCAAATCATTCTGAATCAAATCGTTTAGGGTGAGACTAACAAAGCTTTGTCATTGGGTTATAACGGCCAAGACACTACAAACCATAGAGACAACATTTAGGTGTTGTGACATACCACTTTGATGATGCCCGTGTACTCTTTGTCAAAGACAAAGTGGACGATGGTTTCATCCAAAGGCTAAAGGCACTCCATCTTGCAAAAAGAAGATGGAACTCAATAAAACAAGAAGGGGGGTGAATTGGCTTTCAAAACAAAACGTACCATTTTAAAAAATAGAGTTACAAAAAAATCTTTTGTATGGATTGTATCACAAAAACATTTATGAATCGAACGTAATCAATCCTTAATCAATCCACCCTTAAACAAGGTCCTTCATTAACATTCTTTCTTTCACAAATATAAATCTTGAATCTTTTTGAAAAACTTGATTAATACTTCAATAAGAGAAAAATATCAGATCAACACAAGAAAGACACAGTCTTTTTATACTAGTTCACTCTCTATTACTAGAGAAGCTAATCCAGTTATCTAATCCAAAACCAAAATTAGATTTTCACTATGCATCAAGAATCCTTACAAGAAAGCATAACCAATCTACAATTCCCACCCTAGAAAAGGAGACTAAGGCACCCAATACTAAGGTCCTTTGTGAATAAGAGCCTAAGAGAACCCTACTCTTAGCCTAAACTAGAAAACCCTATTCTAGCATGCCCTAAGTGATTCATGCATAACCAAAAGACGTGTAAAACCATACATAGAAAACTGAGTAAAGAGAGATACAACTTGATCAATCTTTTCCGCAAAACCCTTGTTGGACTAAGGAAGTGTTCTTCTTCAACTCAAGAGACACAACTCACTTCTAAGAAAAAGTTTTCATAATCAAACGATTAAGAAGTTATGAGTCACTATAAAGCTTTTTTCTTCTCTTCTCTTTTCACTAACGATAGGTCGAGATCTTTAGCTCATTTAGAGGCTTATGTGTTATTTTCAAGATATTGAGTATTCTCTTGATGTATATTGAGGGGAACACAAGCTGGTTGTTTATAGAGAAAATAATTATAACCGCCCATAATCGATTAAATCTACAAAGTAATCGATTAATTGAATGAAGTAATTGATTAGATTATGTTTTTAGTTGATTAAAGTGTTCTTATCAACATCTGAAAATAACGCAAGAACAATGTAATGGATTACATACTCAAAGTAATCGATTAAAGTGTTCTTGTTCACTTTTGAACAACTAAACGAGAGAGAAGTAATCGATTAAACCACTTGGGAATCGATTAAAGCAGAGACTCTTGAATAAATCAGTCATTATCTCAAACAACAGAGTAATCGATTATGAGATATCGGTAATCGATTAAATTGATACGAGACTCAACTCTTCAAGCTTCAGACAGCTTGTCATAATCGATTATGCTAAACCTGTAATCAATTAAAATAAAGAGTTTTTGCATCTTGAAGAAACTTTTCTAACTTAGAAAATTTTTCTTTACACTAACCATGATGATGAATGATGCAAGACAAATATCATATGTACTAAGATGCAACATAAAAGATAACAATGAATACAAATGCCACTCAAGGGAGTTAGACATGCAAAAGTCAAAACATCTTCAAGCTTTGGCCTTTATGTTGTTCATCATGTTTCTCATTTTGCTCCATCTATCTCTAACACATGTCATCTTTAATGATTTTGTCTTTGATCTCTCAAAGAAGGATTAAAGATACTTCAAGGACCACATTGAGCAACTACATGAAGTGTAAAAGTCAACAAGAGAAGAGTATGAAAAAGCCTATGATCCTAAGGTGGAGGCTACAAGGAAAACAAACGAAGCTAGTAAGTTACAAGCAGTAGAGCAAACAAGGCTAACAAGCAATAGACAATACAAAAAAGATTGATGAGGTTCTTATTGACTTCACTCTACAAGAAGAAGCATCCCTTATTGCGTCCAATACTGCTAAGGCTGATGAGGGTATTCCAATTGGTCATATTGAACCTGCATCCAAGAAGCTAGAAACCTCGAATGAAGCCACCTTCATTCAATAAGAAGTTTGACATGTTGTGGTAGTCTTTTCAAGCACTTCTAATACTATCCCCCAACCACTCAGTTTTGTTGCTCCTAACACGTTGATTGTTGATAATGTCCAAGGTATGCTTGATATGGCATTAATTAAGCAAAAGAGGAGACTCAAGCTATAGTGAATGAGGTGTTGGACCAGCAGCCTCAGAAATCTTAAGAAGGGGTGAATTCATTTCCCACTAACAAACTTTTAACCCCCTTCTAAAAGAGACAGGCTAAGAAGGCAAAAGAAGCAACAATCAATTTAATAATGTTCTTTAAACATGAAAGGCAAAATTGATTGCAACAAAATAAATGAGATAAGGGAAGAGAGAATGCAAACATAGTTTTTATACTGGTTCGGCAAAGTCCGTGCCTACGTCTAGTACTCAAGCAACCCACTTGAGATTTTCCACTCCCTTTGTGAAAATTCGTTTACAAAGTCTGAACCACACAGGGACAACCCATCCCTTGTGTTCAAGAATCCTTACAACTTAAGAGACCCTCGGTCCCTTAATCAATCTCTTTGTATAAAAAGAAAGAAGAAGAATTCTCTCTTGAAGAGAAGGATATTACAATTGAAGTCCATGGATGAACTCTTAATGGATTTGCAAGTGTTTGCCCAAGAGTTTCTTTTGAGAGAGCATTTGGCAATGAAGTTCTCTTGGAATCTCTCTAATTCATTTTGTGTCCCAAGTCACCTATTTATAGGCCTTTGATGACAATTCAAAAATCTCTTGAACAGATGTGACTCTCAGGAGTTATTTTCTGAAGAGTTGTGACTCTTGAGAGTTATTTTTTGAATTTTTGAATTCTTGACTTGGATCAAACTTGAGAAGAGCTTATCTTTGGCATCATCAAAATCATGTATACATACATTCACATTCTCCCCCTTTTTTATGATGACAATCAAGTGATTTCTTTTCGACATCATCAAAACAATGCATGATCCATATTCTCCCTCTTTTTGATGATGACGCTCATTATCCAAGGCTTGATCTTTTTTACATCATCAAAATCTTCATGATTTACATTCTCCCTCTTTTTGATGATGACAACCACTTGTAGGTTAAGAGCAACAACAACAAAAAAATATCCATTTGTATATAGTTTTACTCCCCTTTTGTTTTGCAATGATTGCGTATATGAGACAGTTGAAGATTTCATATATAAAAAGTTGTCTCATAAAAATTTCATATATCTTTTATCTATCTCTCCCCCTTTGTCAACATCAAAAACAAATTATGAATAGAGAGGAGAAAAATGTTACCACTTGTTACAATGTATGAGAATCAAGTGATACCAAAAGGCATTAAAACAATCATTCAATATTAATCAAGCAAAAACAATTACAATAACACATCAATCAAATACAATCAATCATCAAACATTTCAAATCAGATTAATTAAATTAACAATCAACTAACTATGCATAATAATTTCTATTCAAAAAAATTCTAATTTCAATTTTCATTTTTCAATTTTCAATTTTCAATTTTCAAATTTCAATTTCAAAATTTCCTTTTCTAAATTTGAAATAGTTTTCTTAAAATATGAAACTAATTTGAAAAGTTTAATAGATTCTTTAAAGACAATCAAAAACTCAATCAGGAACAACCATCAAAGACAATCAAAACTCAATCAAGAACAATCATCAAACACAGTTAATCAAATATAAAATATAATCAATCAATCAAACTAACAAACATTGAATATCAATCAAGCAAAGACAAACACATCAATCAAAAAACACAATCAATCAATCATCAAACACAATCATCAAGAACAGTCTAAACTCAAGCAGAAAACAAGCATCAAAAGTAATCAATCAAAGACAAGTGACCTATTGGTATCATTTGATATCACTTGTTGGGCTTGTTGATCAAGTGGCCTTTGTTGTCTCCATAAATCACATATTCACTTTTCTTGAGATTCCACTTTTCTTGGGGAGAAATGTGGTCTTTGTTTGTTGTCTTCATAAATCACATCTCCACTTATCTTAGGGAGAAATATGAATAAACTTTTGATGCATGCCATGTGTTTGGAAAAATTGCTATCAATGTATCGACTTTGCTCTTCTCCATTTTCATAGTCTTTCATCATGATACCCAGACTTATGATTTTATTCTCTGAATCACTTGAAGAATTTATGACATTATCTTCCCAAGTGATGTATCCTTTCTTTTCTTTCTTCTCTTTGAAATTTCTCTTGTCAGATTTTTCATTCTTCTTTTGAAAACAAGACAATTGAATCTCATGTGCCCAGATTGATCGCATTCAGCATTTTGGGGCTAAGGAGGAATCTTTTTCTTTCTTCTTTCATCATCATCTTCTTTCTTCTCTAGTTTTTTTATGTAGTTGCATTTCTCTCTACCATTGTAGGAATAAAGGAATCAAATTCAATGGCTTCTCATATCTTTAAATCTATGGCTTTTATAAAGATCTATATTCGGGTTTTCCAATAATGATAACCCTCACCATTGAACATAAGAGCCTATTGATAGAATTTTCTTAGGAAATGGAAAGTTGGATGAGGTCATATCTATTCTTGAAGTTTTTAAACTTTATACAAGAATCCTGCTCTGATACCACTTGTTGGACCAACAGCCTAAGAAATCTTAAGAAGGGGTGAAGTAATTTCCCACTAACAAACTTTTAACCCCCTTTTAAAAGAGATAGGCTCAGCATGCAGAAGAAGCAGCAATCAATTTGATAATGTTCTTTAAACATGAAAGAAAAAATTGATTGCAACAAAATAAATGAGATAAGGAAAGAGAGAATGCAAACATAGTTTTTATATTGGTTCGGCAAAGTTCGTGCCTACGTCCAGTACTCAAGCAACCCACTTGAGATTTTCCATTCCCTTTGTAAAAATCCGTTTACAAAGTCTAAACCACACAGGGACAACCCATCCCTTGTGTTCAAGAATCCTTACAACTTAAGATACCCTCGGTCCCTTAATCAATCTCTTTCTATAAGAAGAAAGAAGAGGAATTCTCTCTTGAAGAGAAGGATATTACAATTGAAGTCCATGGATGAACTCTTAATGGATTTGCAAGTGTTTGCCCAAGAGTTTCTTTTGAGAGAGCATTCGACAATGAAGTTCTCTTGGAATCTCCCTAATTCATTTTGTGTCCCAAGTCACCTATTTATAGGCCTTTGATGACCATTCAAAAATCTCTTGAATAGATGTGACTCTCAGGAGTTATTTTCTGAAGAGTTGTGACTCTTGGGAGTTATTTTCTGAATTTCTGAATTCTTGACTTGGATCAAACTTGAGAAGCGCTTATCTTTGGCATCATCAAAATCATGTACACATACATTCACATGCTCCCCATTTTTGATGATGACAATCAAGTGATTTGTTTTCGACATCATCAAAACAATGCATGATCCACATGAGGCCCTAGAAAAACAAAAAGAACAGATAAGACAATTGCAAGCCTATGTTGAACAACAAAGATTGGAAAGTAAGTAGTATAAGCAGTCTATCCAGTTTACTATTGCTAGTCAATTTAGCAACCTATCTACCATGCTACTGTAAAATCTCCAACAGACTTAAGAAAACATGTTGGAAGTTGCCGTCCAACCACCATCGGCCATCCATCCACCACCGGTCATCCACCACCAGACTATTCCAAGTGCAATCCCCATCATTGTTGTTCTTGCTGATGTTAGACCACCTTCACCAACTTCAACAGCACCTATTCAACCACCACTGCCACCATCCAATCAAGAGTGACAATGATCACCAAATCATCATTTCTTTCTTTGAACCCTTAGTTCTTTTGTTGATGACAAAAGGGGGAGAAGGATAGGAATTTTGATGTATTTAAAAACACTCTTTTTAATAATACAAGTGTTGTTTTGGTGCCATATTGTGTTTTTTCTTATTTTCTTTTTGTTGTGATACACACACACACACACACACACACACACACACACACACACACACACACACACACACACACACACACACACACACACACACACACACACACACACACACACACACACACACACATGCATCAAGGTTGTTTAACTCAGGGGGAGTTTATATAGACCTTCACAACATATAAATGCTCTTAGCATGTGTTACTCTAATACATAAGCATGCATTATCCTTCTATCTTATCATAACTATATTTTAGCTTGATCAAAATTTGTATTGTTTATCATCATTAAGAAGGGGGAAATTGTTAGGACTAGATAGTCTAATGTTATGATTAGATAATCCATCCCTGCCTATATTTTTTATGATCACAAAGGTATAAATTGTCAATATACTAATAAGCTATTTCTAAGTAAACAAGACTATTTACTCCTATTTACAACTCTTTTTAAGTGTGCGTCCAATCATTAAGGAGAAAATTGTTTTATTAATAAGTAAAATCTAGCGTCCAACACACTTTTATAAAACGGTTGTCCACTCCTTGTGAAAACCAATGTCTACACACTGAGTTGTTTTACTTGCATCCAATGGACCAAATCACTTGCACTTTGATTTTTATACATTTAACAGATAAGTGTAATGCATTGAAAGTGAAAACTACATTGCTAACGACAAAAGAGAAGTGCACAAACCTAACCATTTGTGTATTTCATTTTTCCCTCTCTTATGTTTGAACTAATAACATTTGAATTTTAAGGTAAGGATAGAAACAAAGGAATGAACATAGGGATATTCCTCAAAGGTCAATTTCAACAACGGAGAAGACAACAATAATTGTTTGTATATTGCTAGCTGTTGTTTGTACTTTGCTTTTTGTCTCTCCAACCTAAGCGCTCCATGTGGCTCTGTGCCAAGATATGAGACAATGGTCATATCAAGAAAGAAGGCAAGGATCCCACAATTGATACTTCACTAAATACTTGGGTATCCTTAGATTTAGGGGGAGTCTAAGAAGTGTGCCAATAGTGACCTTGAGAACACTTGTGTAGCTAGGAGCGATGGGTTAGAATACTCAGTTTGTAATCAATTTTAATTAGTAGAACCCTTTATAGTTTAAGAATGAGATTTGAACATAGCTCAGTTTGAGTCAAATTTGATACACTCTATCACACAAGTGTTTTTCCAAAAGCTTTTAAGAAAACCTTATTTTATCACTCACTAGACGACAATCCTTTGTGTTAAACTAAAACTAATTTTCTATCACTAGATGATATAGTTTATCTTGTTATCTTGTGAAAAACTCTTCTTTGTGAAAAAAGCTTATATCTTTGGTTAACACACTTTTCGACCCCTTTCTAATATGATCTTTGATATTTCAAAAGTGTACTAGTCTTCTTCGTATATTGGCTTATGACTCACCTGCTGATAGTGTGGACATGTATATTCAGATTACTAAAAGCACTGTAGTGGAATGCTTACAAAAAATTGTATCAAACATGTGTGCAATATTTGGGGATGAGTACCCGAGGAGGCCAAATAATAAAGACACATGAAGACTACAAATTGAAGCAGTACATGGTTTTCTAGGTATGTTAGGTTTCATTGATTGTATGCAATGGGAATAGAAAAAAAATGTCCAGTTGCGTGGAAAGGTCTATTTTGTTGAGGTCATCATGGCAACCCAAAAATAATTCTTGAAGTCGTGGCATCATAAGACTTAGTTTTGGCATGCATTTTTTGGCACTATGGTGCAAATTCAAATAATGACATTACTGTGTTAAATGCACCTAATGTTTTAACCAAGTTTGGTCAGGACATGTGTCCGTGGTGCAATACACAGTGAATGGGACCCAATATAATATGGGGTACTATCTAGTGGATGACATTTTTAATCAATTTTTAATCTTTAGTATTTTTATACGTAATAATTCAAAAATAGAATTAATTATTATATTTTCAACTATAATTAAGTGAAAATAAAGGAATATAAAAATGTGAGTTTCTTCAACTTTCTCACCAGTGGAGCAAAATTATGTTTGGGTTTCTTAATAATGGCACGATCCTATGGGTTGTGCTATGAAAATCCCTTAAAGAACTTGCTTGGAGATGCCCTAAGTGAGACCCTAATGAGCAGTCAAAGAGCCATAGGTATGTTAGGTGTCTTACTACACTAGTGGTCTTAGAATTGGCATATATAGGGGGACAGCTTTGGGTGCCTAAGTAAAATTTAGAGTATAGTCCATGGTCTAAGGTACAAACATTATGAGGAATGATTAGTTATGATTGTGAAAAATAAGAACAGACCAGTGAAGCCAAGAGAAGTAGGAAAATGATCTCTAGAATAGAGAGTCAGCCTAGAGTCCTTAGCACCCACTGAGACATTATGTCTCATCCATTTAGTTTTCATGTTTTTACAGGTTAGCATTAATAAAATGACACGAGAAAGATGATTGAATTGTGTTTTAAATAAACTTTGTTTCCTTTTTGAAATATTTCTTTCAAAAAGTGTTTGTTTAGAATAAGAATCCTTTTTGAGATCAAAGGGGAACTTCATCAGTTTCTAGAAAAATAATAGTTTAGGATGAAACTTCAAATCTTTTGATTAATGACACCAGCCTTTCTTTGAAATATTCTTTGTAAGATTTTCTCAAACAGTTATTTTTCTTATATTATAAATAGTGTTTAGTAACTGATTAGAGAATAAATATTAAGTGTGAAAAAGGAAGTAGATAACACAAAAAATTTATACTGGTTCACCCTAAATCACACGACTACATCAAGTCCTCACTCAAACTAGTTAAATTTCACTATCACAAATATAATTACACTAGTCACAACAACCAACACCTCAACTCAAGGTGTCAACAAGCTAGAACTTCGTCCAAGTTCTAGAACAATAGCTTAAACCTTAATCAATGACAACCCCGCTGACTTAAGGTATACACAGTTGCTCCCTCACCATAATACCAACACTGGGACTTGGATTGGAGAGTTCTCTAAATTTGTAGCAAAAGGGATTTTTGTGAAGATACTAAACAGACACAAATTTTTCTTAAAAATAGAAGGTTTCCACACTAGAAAACAAATCTCACTTCTCACATATTTATAATATAAACTCAAGTTGGAAGTGGGTCACTCTCAATAGAGAGGTAGAAGCAATTTTTCTCACTCAAAGAAGGCTTTATGTGTTTCTATTCTTGCTTCAATAGAGTTGTTTTCTTTGAATGGCAGCTTGAACCTTTTTAAGAAAGCTTTCAGCAAACTATTAGTTGGATGCAGGGACCACACTATTGGTTTGTTATAGAAGTTCAAACTTTGCTAATTGTGCTATGTTCTAGTAGAATAAAAGACATTCTAAAGTAAAAATTAGTGAAACATATATCAAAATCAATTTTTGATAGGTTTGCTGAGTGGTAGATCTTAATCTGTAGTAGTTAATCTTGAATGAAGATTGATGATGTGTCTTGGTAGATAGTTCAACTTTATTCTTCTTCATTGTATCACATAGGTTTCTTTGGGAGTTGTGATATATTTATCCTTTTAGGTCTTTCAGGATTTGATTAATTCTTATAACGAGATTAGTTCTAATTTAAGGTTAAAATACAACTTCTTTGTTATCTTGCAGCATCCTTGTATTAAGCAATCTTCGATCTTCTGATGAATCCTCAGCATAAGACTTATGTGGAAGTATGAGAGGGACTCAATTACCTCAACAATTATTGCAAATCCAAGACTTTTAATGATACATCAAGAAATCTATCATATAGATAACTTGATTCTACCTAGCTTCATTCTAACGAGAGTTTTAGTTTGCTTTCATGATGAGGATGTTGTATTACCTGCCCCATGAGGGGTATTTTTTTTTTCTTTCCTTTACCTATAGAACATTTAGTCTACTTCAAAAAATTCTTTTGAGCCTTAGATATAACTTCTTGAAAAAGTTTTTGCCTAGAGGAATCACGCGCAATTGGTGGATTGGCTTCCATAGTGTCGCAAGTTCTGTCTAAGGTCCTCTAAATTAATTGAAAGGGTTCACTTGGCCAAAATCATCATCCATGAAGGCTATTATTGGAAATGAGCAAACCCTTCTGATATTCACCTTTTGGAATCTTGATGGAGATGGACTATGATGGAAGCTTGCTTATGGAGCTTCTATGGAGGCTAGATCTTTGAGCTTCAATGAGGTCCTTCAATGGTGATTTTCCACCATGGATATGCAATGGAAGGCAAAGGAGAAGAGGAGAGGGGAGGCACCATCCACTAGGGAATAAGCCATGGAAGAATGAGCTTCGCCACCAAGAGAGTGCCTTGGATAAGAAGCTTGGAGAGGGTGCTTCAATGGAGGAAAAGAAAGAGAGAGAGAGAGAGGGGGGGAGCATAAAATTGAAGGAAGAGAAGTTGAACTTTGAAGTTTGTCTCACAAGACTCTCATTCATCAAAGTTACAACAAGTGTTACACATGCTTCTATTTATAGACTAGGTAGCTTCCTTGAGAAGCTTTCTTGAGAAAACTTCCTTGAAAAGATTCTTTAAGAAAACTTCCTTGAGAAGCTAGAGCTTAACTACAAATACCCCTCAAATAACTAAGCTCTCCTCCTTATGAATCTTCCTTGAGAATATTCCTAAAGAAGCTAGAGCTTAGCTACACACACCTCTCTAATAGCTAAGCTCACCTCCTTGAGATGAGAAGCTAGAGGTTACCTACACACCCCCTATAATAGCTAAGCTCACCCCCATTCCAAAAATACATGAAAATACAAAAAAAAAATTCCCTACTACAAAGACTACTCAAAATGCCCTGAAATACAAGGCCAAAACCCTATACTAGTAGAATGGCCAAAATACAAGGCCCAAAAGAAGGAAAAACTTATTCTAATATTTACAAAGAAGAATGGATCCAACCTTGACCCATGGGCTCAAAAATCTACCCTGAGGTTCATGAGAACCCTAGGGCCTTCTTTAGTAGCTCTAGCCCAATCCTCTTGGATTCTTCTATCCAATACCCTTAGGGGGTAGGATTGCATCAGACTAGGTAGTTGACTTATTGAGTCGCCCATGCACAAAATATTTGGCTATAGGTTTTGTTGTAAAGGAGGAGGGAACACAACTGGGAGTAGTGTTAATTTCCAAAAATACTTGATTGAGATATGTGAATTTAAGCAAATATCTCACCTTTCCTGTTATTTAGGACTTTGTTTGTGCCTTTTGGGTGTTAAATTTGTGAATATATAGTTTTCCTCTTTATTTTATCATTATGGTAGGTTGTGTGTGCTTATTGATGGATCATTTTGTAGGAATTTGAAGTGGATTTAAGGGAATCTTGGAGCAAAGATTGGGAGAGCTTAAAGTGGAAAGTTGCAACAAATTTGTCTTAAGCCCTGACACTTTTGGCTCAATTTGAAACAAAAAAAAGTACAAATTTTCAACGTTTTAGAATTTGCTTAATCCTGAAATTTTTGGCTTAAGAATGTTTTCACTAAATTGTAGATTTTTAGGGATTCTATAAATAGTTGTGCACCCTTTTTTGTACCTAGCTGGTCTTGCTTTGTAAAAACATGCTTTTTAAAACAGTTCCTTTGCGTAAAATAGGGTTCTTTTTCACTTTCTTCCATCTTGTATTTTGGTGCTACCCATGGAAATGGGTAACTAGATCTCTCCATTGTTGGGGTTAGATTGTAACTAAACCTTACTCTCATATATTTCTTTTGAAATATTTATATATATTCTTCTTGTTCTTTAATGTTAGTGTTGCACTTCTACTATTAATGCTTGTTATGCTTTGTTATTGGGAAATACTTCCATAGGTTGCTTTTGGGATGAAATTGTGATTGGAAAATACTTTTTTATCTTGAATTATGGTAAAATACCCAATACACCCCGAAGCTATTAATAGGATGAGGGCTATTGGTTACCTTTGGGTCATTAAGTTTAAATCAAATTCATTTGCTAAATGTGTAAGGGATTGACATTTAATGAAGAAACTAAGGTTCTTTTCACCTAAGGAATTAATGATTAGAAAACTATTTTTGAATATTGATTGATACTAACATTGAATCTCAAGTTAGGTATTATGCTTTAGTGTAAGGAGAGTTTGGTTCGATGAAATCCAACTCTAACAAGTTTTGTTATTTGATTTTCGTAGCATTTTATAGTGTTTTTATCTAAAAACCCAAAAGCATTTCAAGTTTATAGCTTTGTTTTGTTTAATCCTTGTTGTTGAGGCTATGTTTATGATTTTATTGTTTTATTTGTTAGCTTATATTGTAAAAATTTGTGAATTTTGCCAAGTATATTACGTAAGTCCTTGTGGGAACGATATCTCTTACTTATCGAATAATACTTGACAACATTGTACACTTGCCAATGAGTCAACAAGCAGCCCCATCCGTTGTGTTGAAGAAGGACCAAGAACAGATGTGCAAGTTTGTCCTTAGAGGTACATACAAAGATTTGGAGAACCAGAACAAAACATCATCGTGGGGTACCATTGCACCGCAGTTTCTCATTTGATAGTACTATGAGTTTAGGTTATGCGTTAAAAATGATAAATGTGTAAAATGCACATCTACAAGAAAAAAGGATTAAAAATTGAGATAGTGATAATTTTTTCTGAAAACTCAATCTCTAAACACTCATGCTTTGTAGCAATTACTATGTTGGAAATAAAACCTATCTCACTTTTGTTTTGGAAGTTAGGAAAATGGACTTTGTAAATGTCAGCATGCTAAAAATACGTGTAATTTTTTTTTCTTGTGAAAATATAAATTTGGAAGTAGAAAATATAGAGAAAAGAGAACAAGACAAAATGAAATGATTTCCTTGTTTATTCTCACCAAGAGGAAATGACATATTTGAAAGTACAAAATACAACTCAAAGTTTAAAAGCAACTCAAATGTTAGAAATATTTAAGACTATTAAAGAGAAATATAAATAGTAATGAATATAGAATATAGAAAGCCAATGAACATCTACCATAATCATAATTACTCATAACACTCTCCCTTGGATGTCCATCTGTTGGAGATTGTACCTCGTCAAAACCTTACTAGGAAAAACCCTATGGAATAAAAACCTAGTGAAGAAAACAGAGACATCTATATTCAATTCATTATCACGCGCCTCATTAAAACCCATTCCAAGAAAACCCAATGGTACAAAACCATGACAAAGAGAAAAGCAGTGCAAAGCGTATTTACTTTCTACCTCTCATGTAGACAATCATCTTCAAGACAACAAAGTCCAACCTTGTATACCAATTGCTTAAAGTTTTCCCTGGCAAAGACTTTGTAGAGAGATTTGCTAGATTGTCACTTGAGCAAACCTGTTGAACGTTTATATCACCACTCCTTTAAAGTTCATAAGTGAAAATAATTTTAGAATAAATTATTTGTTCTATCCTTTTCAATGTATCCTTCTTTCAACTGAGTAATATATGCAGCATTCTCTTCACATATCAATCCCATTTTTACATAATATAAAGCACAAGTTTCTTGGTACATTGAAATTGTTGGAGTGAGTCCTAGTGGCCAATCCATTTTAGGCTATATTTGTATCATAACTTTGATTTATATATGTTATATATGTGTTAGGCAAGCATTTCAGTTATTATGTTATTTGTTGTATGATATATTAATGTCCTTAGAATAGGAGGGCTATTCAATGGCTAAGTTTCATTAAATAATAGACCATGATTCTTAGCGTAACATCACTAGTTATTATTATGATTTCTCTCAATTTAATTTTTGAAATTATGGAATAAAGGAGTTAACTAAAAAAAAGTTGTCCAACTATCCTTTTGAAAATCATGAATAACTTTTTCTTTTCCTTGAATTCAAAAACTTCATTACTTGAGATCTTTGAAAATTGATGAGTCGTATTAAGATAATACTCATTATACATAAAATGAGACATCCATTAACATCATATCTTTCAATCATAAACAATTTAAGTTATAAAAGTACTTGAGTTCCATTAAACCAATACAAAACAATAAAATTTCATCTATACATTCTCAATTATTCGTGTGTCAATTTTTATTTTGAATTAGTTTTCCCAACACAATGGAGAGATAGTAAGTAGTTGGAAAAAAAATATTAGTTTAAATGAAAATATCATTATCTTGATCCTCGTAGGAAACTATTTGAACTAGAAATTTAAAAGATAATTCATTTACAAAGTTTAGTCAAAAGAAATAGCTAAATCATATGTATTAATGACTAATGCTCCAATAAAATTTGATGTCCTTGTTGTGTAATATTGCAAAATGAGTTTTAAACATGCATGAAGTATACTAGACATGTTGGTTCCAAAGATGAAAATCTTCAATTAAGAAAAATAGCTAAAAAGTAAGATGACCAAATTGAGGTTATGAGAATGTTGAAAAATTTCTCTGACATAATTATATATTTTAGTGCCAGAAGAACTCAGATACCTAAAGTTAGTTAAAGAAATGATATGATATAAGAAGAAATAAAACAATTATATGCGTTGTTATGTTTGGATCACAACTTTTAATATTGATTTATTTGCCTTTTAAAAAACATAAATAAATCAAAGTTATCGAATAAAAAATGTCGAATGTTTCTTAAAAAAGAAAAGAAAAGAAAAATAAGTTGGTATTTATCTTGATATAAAATTTAAGATCAAGCAATGTATCTTTTGTTCCAACTTTATTCCTTTAATTACATACAAAATTAACAAATTAAAGGCGAAGAGAATTGAATGTTTATTGATGTAAAAAAATCAAAGATTTCACTTAAGTTGTTTTGAAGATTTCAATTATTCTTCAAAGAACATGTGCAATTAGGCATAACTAACAGTTAACTAAAGAAACTAGTAACTAACAAATAGAACTTACCTAATATCTAAAAACAAGTGCAAACTCTGAAAACAGGCCTCAAAGAGCCTGAGCTTGTGATAGAGCTTGAAACTAGGAGATCTCAAATAACACTAGATCTTGAAACTTGAAATAGTGTCAAAAAGATAAAATTTAGTTAATATTTTTTCCCACTCTAAACAAAATGAAGGTCTCAAAAACCAAACAATATTGTATTTGCACTTTGAAAAGTAATTTCTATATTTTCAAGTCCAATTTTAAGGAAACAAAATTACAAAGTTTAATATAGAGTACTACAAAATAATAGTTTTCTGAGTACTCATTTATTAAACTTAGTTACCAAATGGACTGGATACAATTTGCTTGCTCTACAATCACATTCAACACATCTTCCCATTGCTTTGAGAACAAAATTCAACTTACATGTTGAGTTGTGAGGTGAAACTGCACTTTCTAATCCCCATATCTAATGTGAAAATTCATCTCATTATCCAACTACTTTCAATAGTTTAATAATTGATTCACATTGGACACTTGCATTGAGAATAAAGAATTGATGAGGGTACACAAGAAAACAAAAAACATGTGACTACCATATATTAATTTCACAAGTTAATTTCACAAAAAAACATGTGACTACCATATATTAATTTCACAAGTTAATTCAAACTATTTCCCAAGTTAATTTCCCAATCACTTGTTTCATAACTCTTTCTCTTTGGTTTGGAAATAGACAACTATATATTAATTTTTTTGTTCAGTAAAAACAAAAATGCATGTGACTACCTGATCATTGATTTCTGTGGTAGTGCAAAAATATATCTTATATTTTGGATTCTACGTGGTACTCAACAATTGGTTGTAAGGCGATAAGAAATATGTGTACCCAAATCCATCTGAGGAACAACTATAATCTTGTCGATTCCAATCCAATCTACTCTTTAGACCTCATCATCATAACCCCCCTATAGAAAGAAGATTAAACAAAAGCAAAACCCAAGAAGAAGAATCAAAGAATGGCAACTATGACTGGTGTGAGCCTTTCAAACCCTAGGGTTTTGTTCAACACATCAGGCTCACCATAAAACACGTATGTCATATAGTTTGCACTTCCACTCAGCTAAGGGATGTGACATGGTAGTAATAGGTTGGGTAAGGTGATGAGGAATTGACCCGTTCGCACAGCTCCAGAGTGCATATTGGAGAAGATGGAGGAGAGCATAAAGAATGCGTAGAAGGTGAGTATCGGCGACCTGACAAGCGATGAGTGCGTGGTAGCATGGGACGAGGTGGAGGAGCTGAGCACAAGGGCAAGCCATGCCACAGACAAGCAAAAGGAAAAGAACTCTGACTCGCTCGAGACCTTACTGCAAGGACAAAAGATCCTAAGACTAAAGACTTCATGATATTATTCCCATGCTAATTCTCCAAAACCACAAGACAGGTTATGCAAGAGCAAAATAGCGAACAATTCTGATTACTGTCACTATTGAGTTAGAGGAAGGTGTACTACCTCCATGAGAGTGACCAGGAGGCAGCATGCGGCGTTGTGGACGGGCTGCTTTGATGTCGCTCCATGTGGAGCTTGTAGGCCTTGAATCTTCTTCATCAATGGAGTCGTTCGCTTCTTGAAGCTCAATGGAAGCGGAATGGAGAAGGAAGAAAGATGATTAGAGACACCACTTCAAGGAGAAGATGAGTCAACAAGAAGCTCACCACCATAGGAAGCCATGGATAAGAGCTTGAAGGTAGGAGAAGATAAGTGGAGGGAGAGGGAGAGAAGGAGCACGAAATTTTGTGCCTCAAATGAGGTCTGAACTTTGAAGTGTGATTCTCAAATGATCAAAGTTGAAAAAATGCACACACATGGCCTCTATTTATAGCCTAAGTGTCACACAAAATTAAAGGCAAATTTGAATTTCTATTCAAATTTCACTTAAATTTTAAATTGAATTTGTATAGCCAAATTTTAGAGCCAAAATTTCACTAATTATAATTAGTGAATTTTAGCTATGGTTCAGCCCACTAATCCAAGATCAAGTCCAAGATTCTCCACTAAATGTGCTTAGGTGTCATGAGGCATGTAAAGCATGAATGACATGCACAAACTGTGACTATATGATGTGGCAATAAGGTGTAGCAAGCAAATGCTCACTCCCCCTCTAAAATTTAATTGGATTGGGCTTCTCCCAATTCAATTAAATTTATTTCTCAACACACACATCAAATATTCACTTAATGCATGTGAAATTACAAAACTACCCCTAATACAAAAACTAGTCTAAGTGCCCTAAAATACAAGGGCTGTAAAATCCTACATTTCTATGGTACCCTACCTACATTATGGAGCCCTAAATACAAGGCCCAAAAATTATGAAATCCTAATCTAATATGTACAAAGATAAGTGGGCTCATGCTTAGCCCATGGGCCCAAAATCTACCCTAAGGCTCATGAGAACCCTAGGGCCTTTTCTTGCCTCTCTGGCCCAATCTTCTTGGAGTCTTCTATCCAATGCCTTTGGGGGGTAGGATCGCATCATTCCCTTCCCCTTGAAAAGGATTTGACCATAAATCCAGAGGTTCTTGAAACTCAGGGATTCTTTTCTCAACACCTGTAAAAAGAATAAAAACATATGTATTAGTGGTGTTGGGTATGTTAGAGTAGGGTAAGGACTGAAAACCCCTTTCCTGGCCATCTTCCCATGAGAGAACATGGTTCCTTACCAACTCAATGAGTGGTGCTACAAGTATATAAAAATATGGGACAAACATTTTGTAAAAGTTTGTTAAGTCATTGAAGCCCCAAATTTCCCTTATACTTGGTAGAGTGAGCCACTCAGGAATGACCTTTATTCTTTTAGGGTCTATGGGAACCCCTTGATCACTATTTAAAAAGTTCAAGAAAGTAATGGAATAAAACATACCTTTTTCTTTATTTTCATGTTGGTTATTCCTACAAAAAATTACGAAAAACCTAAGGTGTTTCATATGAGCACCTAGGTTTCTATTGAAACCAAAAATAAGAACAAGCCTACCTAATAAGTCCTTATCTACATGAATCTTGAAGATGTTGGGCGCATGAGTGATTTTACAAAAGAGGGTTGCACCACTCAACACGTTCATCATATCACCTATTTTTGGGATTTGATGCCTAATAATACCTATTTTGGGCACCAACAAAGCACAAGGTTTTAAGCTCTTACGAACCAAACCCTCATCCAACAACTCCTTTACTTGAGGAATAATATCAATCACAAGAGGTGTGGCAGTGCTAACAAGTGTCTTTTTACAAAGGAGAAGATATGGAGGTTGTCTAAGAAGGGAAGTTTCTTTAATATTTGTCTTTATTGCAAAATGACTTTCCTTCTTAGATAACTTCTTGGAGGAGACACTTACCTCCTTACACTCCTCCCTAACCATTAAAGGTTGTCCTTCTTCTTGGGGGTAGATTTATTCGCTAGATCCTTCCCCTTTTGCTTCTTCACTTTCATTAGAGGAAGGTGAAGTAGTAGTCTCATCTTGGCTACTATCAATGTCTTAGCCCCTCATAATCATAGTTTTCTTGGTGAGGCATTGAGAAGTAATGTGTCATCTTTTAAGACATTTAAAGCACTTTATAGAGCTAGTATTCTCTTGCATACTAGCCTTAGGGGGTTGCTTTTCTATTGTCTTCCCCTTATCATCTTTGGGTTTACAAGGTGTCGCCCCTAAGATGCCTAGACTTTGGATAAGAGTGAGAGCCATAAGATTTTGAAGTAGACTTTCTTTTAAGTTGTTGCTCTACTCTTATTTCCCAATCTAAGTAAGCCTCTACATTGTCCTTCCCATGGAAGTATGAGAGGTTAATGTTAGCCTCTTGAGGCTTTCGTTACTTTTCACTCCTACGGGAGTTAGGTCTAAGATGTGACCTATGCCTTCCTTCATAATAGTCAGGAAGTTCTTCACTTAGGCTCTTACAAGAGTCATGACTACTATAGGTGGCATGTTTTTCTTTTCTTAACTCTTTTAGTATTTTCCTTCTTTCTTCTTCCCTTATTATCTCTCTTTCATCTTGACTTATTTCTTCTACTCTTTTTTTCCCTTTTTATTTTCTCTCTTGTTTTTCTTTCCACAACTTAAGGGATCTCAACTCATCTAATATCTCATACAAGGGGTCCTTAGGAGTAGAACACTCACCATTAACACTAGATGAAGAATGAAGACTCATGTTGGTTCCAAAGTTGTGGTTCTTTCTTGTTGGGGGTTTGAAAACAAAAGTTAAAAGAAACTATGGTTGAAACTAGCCAAAATAAACACAAAAAGAGGTGTGAAAGATAAGGTAAAAACTAATTGGTAAAAGGCAAGCTATCTAGGCAGTTTGACAATGAAAGGTAATGGAAATAAGCTATGAAAGTAAGCAAGAAATTAAAGTGCAAGAAAGGTAAACTAGGCAAATCCTAAGAGTTTTTGGATGACCAGATTTAAGGTTCCCAACAAAACACTCACTATCCTATGGGAAAATTGCCTAAAATTATTACACACAAATGGAAGTTTGGTAACCTATTGGAGGATCTCAACACACTTCCAATGAAAGGTCTTTTTGTTATGAAAACTTGAAAGCAATGAAGGTAAGTAAATCGCCAATTAGAAAATTACAAAAGGGTCCTCAATTTTGGTGGTTGTTCTCCCTTTGGTGATTCACTCAATTTGGAGTCCTTCTAAGTCCAATAGCTCTTAAGGTGGTTGGCCCCTTTCTTCTTGAATCAAATTCTTCAAGGGATGGCACCAATCCTTATATAGCAACTCACAAACAAGGAAACAAAGAGACAACAATAACCAAAGACCAAAAAAATGAAATGAAAGCTAAACCTATAGATTTTTAAGAAGACAAATTTTCAAGGATTATTCAACAATTAAAGCAATGAAAAACACATAAAAGCAAGCTAGGACTCAAAGGGAAACCTAAAATGGCTCTAGAGTAGAGTAAAAAAAACTGAAAAAAAAATAAGACTCAAAACCTCTAGTTTTGGCACTTGTTTCCACAGTAATTTTCAATTTAAATTTCATAACTAAGATTGGTATAAAATAGGCACCAATTATAGAACAAATTTCAAGCCAAAACAACAAGCACACTTCCTTTTCACTTTTTTTTCCTGGACACTAATTTTCCTGCCAACTTGTGTGATTTTTCATATTTTTAACTTTTATCCAAATCACTTGGTTAATTTTTATAATTTTTTTCCGGATGTCTAGAAAATTCAGTAAAAATTTCAGCTCAAAATTCGTAGTTACCAATTCCTAGTAATTTTTACAAATACATATGTTTAAGCTGCAAGCACCAGCGATTTCAACCTAGAAATCAAGAGTAATGTTTATGTTGCTTAAGGCTTGGATAATTACAATTTGTGTTTGCTTATTCTCAAATGTCTTGAATAACACAATTGAAGAGAGCTTAAGACTTATTTTGATTCAAAAATCCAGTCACAACTCCACACCACAACTCAAGTTCTTCATAGGCATCATATAGGAAACGTAGAAAACAAAACAAAGTTCAACAACAAGACTACTTCTAGGAATTAATTTAGAACATGTTATGAACTAAATAACATGCATGAATTAGACTCAAAATTCAAAAGATAGGCTGAGAATGACAAGAATACATTAACAAATGTATCTAGACTTCAATCAACAAAATCAAAATTCAACACAAACTTAGAACATAATGTGACAATTATTATGACTAAACATGACTCTAAGACAACATGGAATAAGTGATTTACACTTAGATTTTTGTGTTTTTTTTTTCTAATCAATATTTTGGAAGAAAATTTAGATCTAAAGGTTCAGCACAAGAAGATTATTACTGGAAAATGATAGAACCTAAAATAAACACAAAAACATGATTCAAGGGTAGATCTATAAAATTTGAACCATATAAATGCAAGAACAAGTATAGATCTAAGATTTAATCGGTTTATTGTTTTGAATCTACTCTAAACAGCACCAAACCACAAGACAATGGAGGATATACATGGAGAATAAGATGAAGAACAAGGAATTAAAGTGAATTGATTGAACAAAAAGATAGGGGAAACAAAAGAATATCACACACACGAAGATGCTCTCGATACCACATGATGTAGCTCCATGTGGAGCTTGTAGGCCTTGGATCTTCTTCGTCAATGGAGTCCTTCGCTTTTTGAAGATAATTGGAAGCGGAATGGAGAAGGAAGAAAGATGATTGGATACACCACTTCAAGGAGAAGATGAGTCAAGAAGAAGTTCACCACCATAGGAAGCCATGGATAATAGCCTGAAGGTAGGAGAAGATAAGTGGAGGGAGAGGGAGAGATGGAGCACGAAATTTTGTGCCTCAAATGAGGTCTGAACTTTGAAGTGTAATTCTCAAATGATCAAAGTTGAAAAAATGCACACACATGGCCTCTATTTATAGCCTAAGTGTCACACAAAATTAAAGGCAAATTTGAATTTCTATTCAAATTTCACTTGAATTTGAAATTGAATTTGTAGAGCCAAATTTTAGAGCCAAAATTTCACTAATTATAATTAGTGAATTTTAGCTATGGTTCAGTCCACTAATCCAAGATCAAGTCCAAGATTCTCCACTAAGTGTGCTTAGGTGTCATGAGGCATGTAAAGCATGAATGACATGCACAAAATGTGACTATATGATGTGGCAATGAGGTGTAGCAAACAAATGTTCACCTCCCCCTTTAAAATTTAATTGGATTGGGCTTCTCCCAATTCAATTAAATTTATTTCTCAACACACACATCAAATATTCCCTTAATGCATGTGAAATTACAAAACTACCCCTAATTAAACAGATACTTGTGAATTTTTAAATATGAATGGATACTTGTAAATATTTTAAAAATACTTTTATCATATATGTACTTATTCTAATATTTTCTTTTTAAAACTAATTTTAATATTTTAAAAAAATCAAATATTCAATAAAATTAAAAATATCCACGGATAATTCTTAATAAATAAATAAAGAAAAAAAAAACAAATTTATTGTAATCTCCAACCAACATTATCTAGAAATTAGTTTCTAAAAATTAAAGTCAACTAAAACTACACTGTTATATAAGTTCAAATTAAATTATATTTCACAAGTACAAATAAAAAATATGTTTTAATATTTACGGGTATTGGAAACCCGTGGGTACGGATACCATGAATTTAGAGGAACATTTTGTTGCACCACCATACATACCGAAAGTTCCAAGGCCAACTTTGGTGCTTTGAAAGAAAGATTTGCCCAACAGGATCCAAATTACTTCGATGAATCTAATGTTTAATTTTTACAAACTATTGTCTACTAAAGACAAATTCTTGCTTACTCGAAAAATCCTTTAAAGACGAAAAAATGATGCATAACAATGGAGTAAGTTACTTGCAGCGGCACGGCTAGAATTGTGCATTGGTATTAAAAGAAGATAGTGGGAATGAAAAGAAGCCGGTATGTGACTTTTTTTAAGAGTTTTAATCTCATTTACTGATTTTTTTTATTATGATCTAAAATTGAAAGTTTTGTCACTACTACAAAAAGGACAAACGACGACAGTGGAAAACAATATACAAAGACGGTTTTGAACCGTCTTTGAAGCTAATGTCGTTGAAAGTTAAGACTTTCGATGACAATTTCATAAAAAACTGTCTTAGAAAGGTATGTTGTCTTATAAGACGGTGGTTAGCTAATGACCGTCTTAGAAGGTATCTTTCTAAGAAGGTCGTTAGCTAACCACCTTAGAATGTAATTTAAAAAAAAAATTAATTTAAAATAATTTGGTTTCCAATTAAGGTATAAATAGATAAAATTAAATATGAAATGTAGTGGCCTGCCACTAAACTTAAAGCTTTGTAATTTCCCATTAATTGGTGACGAGAAGTACTTACTTGACAAAGAACAAATGCATTGAATATCAGAGAGTTCTTCACTTTGATTGCAGGGCGATTGAGCTCATCCTTAACAGCACCAAATTGGATGGCCTACACAGACAACAAGATGTATGTTGTCATGCAATGCAATAGAAAATCAGGTATTAACAAGTATATTCACTGAAAGGAAGGTAAAATAAGTAGCAAACAATTATATGTAGGACCCACTGGATTATGGAATCAAATGCACAAAAAAATGTATCCTATGTGTTAGCATGCATGCCAAACAAAATTAGGCAATACAACACAGAAAAGAAAAATGATAAATGGACAACCCAAGTGTAAGCGTATAACTATGAAATATGGGAAAATCTGGCAAATGTGATCAATATCATACCCTTATGTAGCTAATATCATTATTAATTATTAATATATAACAAAACGTGTGACTAACTATATATCATTATAATTTATAACAATAAAATGGATAAGAAATCAATGTTAATCATACCTGATATTGCTAAGTTGTATGAGGTGCTGCATTAGCCAAGACAAACCCAGATTATGTTTGTTTGTCAACACTATATCATATAGCCCAATTATGGCACTGGAGCATAACAAGGGGACAACCTTCTTATTGGATTTATGCATATAATTTGTCCAAGCATATCATAATTGAGTAAAATCATAAAGTTATAATGATGAAGGTGCAAAATGCAGAGTCATCTACTGACCTGCAATCCCAATTCACATGCTTTCTTTGCAACCAATGCAGCTCCAAGCATTACGCTAGGATTTGAAGTATTTATACAACTGGTGATAGCAGCTATAACAACATCACTATGCCTAAGATGTGCTGGTGTCCATAAAATTGGAAATTTTGCAACCTTATTCTGAGATTCTTTTGGTACAACAAAACCTTGTAATAATGCAATATTATACAGTTTGAACCACAAAAATGACCAAGGTTGTAATTTGACACAAGAAAAGAGGTGAGCTCATAGTTTATCTTCAATCTGTGGTCAGTAACCCTGTTGTCCTGATAAGAAAAATTTGGAAGTGACATAAACTGCCACAAACAATCTTAATCTCATCAAGACAAAATGAAAATTTAATAGGACATAGCAATGTTCTACCTCGAATCACTATTCTAATAGGAACTACATAACTCTACTTTGTTGAATCTTATTCACTTCACTCAATGAACATGATTATCAAAAATCTTAAAAATAATTAATTGCTTATTATGTCATGTCTTTCACATATCTTCTATTTTCTAATGGAATAACATTAGCATTGCTCACCTTAGAATTTATAAAGGGAAAAATTGTCATGAATAAAATTACAATGTATAGAAACTCATTCAATTTTGGATGGGGATTGGAGAGACTCATGAGTGTGAGTGTGTAACTACGTTAAAATATTTTGAGACAGCAACATTGAGTACCTTATAATTGTATGTTCGAATTTTTTCCAAACGTGCACCTGTACCGACTTATAATTGGATTTAGCAAGGCAAATAATTTTAACTCAATAACTGTTTGCTCACCCATTTAGCAAGTACAACATATAAAATTTAATTCAATGTTACTAGTCTTTCAAACACCTTCACAAGGAGCATACCTGTAATTTCCTTTGATTTTGTAATGACTCTTGTTGGTCCCTTACCTTAATCTTATATTTGTAAAAGGATCTTGTACCATTTTACATGTAGTAGCATACTAAAGAAAATAGGTTAAAGAGAACACTTGGAAAAATTACATTAATGAACTCATAGCGTTTGGTCAGTTTTTGGCTTCTTGACATTAATATCCTTTAGTTCCGCATGAATAATTGAACTCAAGAAAAGATTGGGATATTTTATCTTGTGAGCATGTATTTAAGAGTAAAAGGAGGAAAAAACACTTGTAGACATAAACATGACTCAATTCTAAAATTAGACTCATAAAACTGCATGACAATATTGATGCTTACAATTTTGCTTGCAGACATGAATAATTTCAATAGATCATCAACCTTTAATTGCATAATTTAAGCTTCCTTCCACAATACTAGATGATAAATTGAGTCAGCACCATATCTATATATACTTGAAACACTTTAGACTTAACCACTTTGACTTGTCATATGGATTCATATAACAACTCATAGCACTTTGCCATTGCAAACTTATAAATAAATATAATTATTAATGATGCATGTACATGTTTAAAGGTAATATATGGTACCATTATTTACCTTGTGGCTTTGGAATTAGGAAGTGAATAGTAACCTGTATGATGACCAAAGAAGAACTGAATTAGATGGCAATACTACAACCACCTTGTCAAATAAAGCAAAAAGTTTCTCTAACATGAAGCCAACTAAATGTGTCATGCTATTATATATATATATATATATATATATATATATATATATATATATATATATATATATATATATACACTGAAAACAAGGACTACATTGTTTTACTTGAAGTCAACATTCAAAAAATAAATTGGGTACAAGGAAAACTTTAATCAATAATTAAAAACCAATACCTTTATGATCATGGCCACCATTCACAAGTTGAAGGTTTGTTAATTGGAAAGTACCTTTAACATCAAAGACAATAACTTTGAAGTAGTTTAACAAATAGAGTTAGCAGCACACTCCTTAAAAAATATGAGTATATCTCAAGTATTAACAAATCCCATACATATCCATAATTTCCAAATGAGACAATTCACACTCTCAAAGACGACAATAAAGATCAAGGTGGAATACTACATGCAACTGAACTCCATCTCAGTACAGTATATAGGAACAAAAAAATTCAACAAACTCAGCAAGTAAACATAACATACTAGTTACATTCTGAGATAGTAAAGATATGAAACTTACATTAGTTTGAATGTTGACCTGATCAAGCGAATGCAAAAATTGTTGATACGCATCTTTGTCAGATAAAAACTTCTGCAACTCATCAACACTACAATTTATAAAGAGCAGAAAAATTAATTAAGATCAGCATATTTGAAAATTGGAAGAGTTCACAACATCAGAGTAACTAGAAAGTACTAATTCTATGATTAATGACATCCTTCCTCCCTTCCTAACTATTTTTCATTTACAAAATCAGATACAACTAAAATCATGAAAAGCGATAAAAACACAGACCTCTTGTCCTTCAAAATGGCAATAACTGCAACAGCTTTGGAAGGTGGAACATGAGATGAGGGCCTCTGCGACAATGAAGAAGAAGATGCAGTCGGTGTAACAGGCCTGGATGAAGTTGGTGAACTGACCACCGACGGCAGATACCATGAATGTGACTGTGAGGAACCATCCTGTGATTGCTGCTCTTGTGATCCCCTGCACACAATCGGAAATTCATATATGCTAGTAATCTCTACCAAATCAGAAATTCATATATAATATTAATTGCTATGAAATCAGAAATTCATATATGTTATTAACTGCTATTAAATCGGAAACTCAGTTTATTATTATTGTTGTCGTTGTTCTACTGAAACTTTGGTGTGATGTGACCAAACACGCAATAGCAATTAAATTGGCTAAAAAGATTAAACTAACGCATAATGGAATAAAACTTCTGTCCTATTGTTTGGATATATCATGATAGAATAGAACAAAATTCTTATATATTACCCTTATCTTAAATATATAAACTTCAATCATCCTCTTTTTATTATCACCTGACACACACCTATGAAAACATTTTGTAGCAACTAAGGCAATAAAAAATGTTTTGGAAACTAAAATACTTTGACGGTGATTCCACTAGCATCTTACGCAGGGCTTGACTTGGTTTATATGAGAACTTCACAATTAAAAAAAGGGGATAAAATATTTTTTTCTAAATTAAAAACATATTAAAATAAATTAATTGCATATTTAAGTGCCCAAAAAATGTGTAGGGATCGAAAAGGCTAAACAGAAAAGAGGGGTGATGCAAAATATAACAAATATAAGTTAAATGATAATTTTAAAACTAAAAGAAAAACAATTATTTTAATCTTATTTTTGGAGAAGGAGAGCAATCCTAATGGAGCCATGGGAAAATAAAGTAGTCGCTGCCAATCATTCCTCCCACAGTGTGTATTCACCTGTACTTGGTTAGTGTTATAGGATTGAAGAAGATAAAGGACAACAATAAAATTCCTAACAAAATTGAGAAAGAAAAATCTATGCCATCGCATACTCGATTGGGGAGGTAAGGAAAAAGGTTGAAAACAATGGAATCAATTGGAATGAGTTCCCTTATTTCTACTACATCTCATCTTTTTCCCTTTCATTTTTCCCCATTAATCCAAACAATCCAAGCATAAAGAGATTTGTGCATGTATGTATGTATACAAAATTTATTTTAATTTAATAGAAGTTTTAGGAGCGTAATGAAGAATTGCCAGAATCTGAACATTGCTAATTGGTTCCGAATTGTTGATTCAGCAATGATGAAACCCTCAAAATTTCATCGAGAAGGAAACTTAGGAAAGTGGGAACAAAAACTGGTTCCTTCTTAGAAATCCTTTTGATCTTCTAGTGATATTGTCAATGATGACAATGGCCTCTAAGATCTCCCCAAACTAATCAAAATAGTGTTTTAAAGTGTCTCTCTTAGTCCCCCAAGCCAGTCCTCCAACAAAGATCTTTGTATAGGCTGTGTCACCGGCCTTTCCATCTCTCTTTGTCCTTTTCCGGCGTGTTAGACTGTCTCTCTGTCATTTTCGGCCACAACTCGCTAGAAACTGCAACATCTGGTTTCTCGTCATCCTTTTTGTCTTTCTCCTTCGTTTTCTCCTCCTCTAATCTATTCACCTCCAATTGCAGCAGCCTTCACAGAAACAAAAAAACAAAAGAATTAAAAGAAAAATGTTAAATACCAAAATTAGATCTAAAACTTGAAAAGAATAAAATATTATGGAGTTTTTTTTATCTATGGAGATTTAAAGAATGGAAACGTCATTGCGTAGGACCTCGCGACGAAGCTCGAAGACATGGAGTTTGTGCAATTCGTCCAGCCAAGGGATGTGATCGGAGATGGCGGTGGCGATACCATTATGGCGCGATGGTGGAACATTGTCGTTGCATTGGTCAATGAATCAGTGACTGAAATCGTCAAATTTCTACTCCCAGCAGCCCGCGATGGCGAGAAGTGGCATGGTGCGCAACTGCACATTCCTTGAAGCCATGGCGGTTCATGGCATACTCTAGCAACAACTCCTCCCACGTGCCCCACGTACGCTTCGTTACGGTGTTGTTGCTGCTGCTGGTGACGGTGATGGTGGTTCTTCTCTATGTTAGGTTCTGGTAGGCTCTCGTTCTACCTTGTGCCTTTCCATATTCTATGAGAAAGAATAAAAAAATATATTATTGCACACAGAACCCGACAAGACCACAACAGTTTTGTTTAAAAAACATTGTTGAATAGAATATAAACTACGTCGGTTTTAACAAAACCAACATTGCCCATTTCATATTAATTACAACATTATCACCGCGTTTTCTTCGATGACGGCTTATTGATAAAATAATCGTAATTTGTAGATATTGTGTGACCTTATAGATAATTAATTATCTGCCAATATATAAGATAATTGTACTTTGTAAAATATTTCCTTTTTAGTATGAAAAAAATATAAAATTATCATTTTATCCTTAAAAAAGCGGGAAAAATAAAATTACATGTTTACCCTCACTTACTTTTAAATATAAAGATTTGCTTAGTAAATTTTAAGAATAATGAAACAAAATGATATTGAAGTTATATTCTACATTTAATACTTGAGTCTATTTTACTTATTTAGTTATATATAGAGGATAGAAAGTATAATCAAGACACAAGCTATCGTATAAAAGAAATGGCCCGTTCACTTGTTTCAATGATTTTGCTGAAAGTTATTCTTGCAGCTATGATTATCGTTCTATTTTCATCTGGTATGTACCCAACTAAATTTCATAAGAGATTTAACTATTTCGGCATTGATTGTTTATTTTGTACTTTTCATTATATATATTGTTCATAATTTCAACTTTCAAGTATCCATAAAATGCAGGTGTGAGAAGAAAACAGTTCTGCCGTGGAACATGCACTCAATTTCCTGACTGTGATTCCCATCAGAACATAAAACCAGATGCTAGCTGTTACTCGTATTAGTAACTAAGAAGTCGACTTTTCTTCGTTTATATATATATATATATATATATATATATATATATATATATATATATATAAAACATTATGAGAAGTTGTGTTTCATCCATTTTATTATTTTATTTCAGGATAATATATCAAATTATTTTCTGAAATTAATTAGAAGTATATTTTTTATGTCACTGAACGTCAATTATTTCTATTTATCTCTTTAATTTTAAAAATCAAAACTAGACTGTTTAGAAACGTCAGTGAGAAATCAAAATGACTGTAATTAAGTAATTTTGAGAACTAGAATAATATTTTTTATAATTTCATATCAAACTAATCACATAATAAAAAATTTCGGAATTTAGTGTACTAAATATTATTCTTCCCCCTTTTAATCAAAACTGTAGAAAAATATGATCATATTCTAATATTTAATTCAATGATAATTTGTCAACATTAAAGGTAATTAGTGAATGTTCAATAATTGGAAACTAATAATTTAATTTTTTTTTCATGAATGGAAACTAATAATTTAATTAATTATAGATTTTTAAATATATTCTTATTTAATAAATTTCCATTGAATAAATTTAATTAATTCATCGTGAAATTGTAATTTTTTAAGGTTAAATTATAATTATATTTTTCTTTTAATTTATATTGGTAATTTTGATCCTCTAATTCTTATCGGTAATTTTATTATGAGAAAAGTTGATAAAATTTAGGTGAAAAAATTAATACAAAGTTTGAACCCTAGTGGTACATATTTGCTTATGTTGTACTAATAAAAAAAAATGAATATGATATTGTCATTGCATCGGTCTACCAAGTATTCTTTCATCATCAATCATGGTTATAATCGTCATCATATAGATTGGTTGACTATTGATAATATAAACTTGTTATTATCATTTTATTTACTATAATTAAGTATTAAGTATGATAAAAAAAAATGAGAAAAAATGTTTGAGAACGTTAACCGTATACTTTGTCACATCATTTTTATTCCTTTAATTAAATCAATCAAATAAAAATAATTTAAGAAAACAAATCACATATTGTTGCACCTTTGGAGTTGCACATATGCGTGAAGATCAGTTCAGATTGCTTCCATTGCACAGTCTGTTTCCCTGTTGCTCTCGACATACGTTTTTGCACTTCCATTTTCAATTCTATGATGCATTTTTTCTGATTCATAATTCTGTTAGACATTACAATCATTCAATCAACGTATAACCTCATGTCTATAGGTGAATTGTTAGGCGATGCATAAAAGATAGTACACAATTTTTTTTATTGAGACACTTCTGCAATGCATATCACTGGAGGCATCACTGTGCTTGGCTTTGAAGTGGGTAAGCCACCGCAAGTCAAGAGGGAATTAAGGTCTTATATAATGTTGTCACATAACATTTAACTACTTGACAAAATATTCTTTTATAATATACTTTATTGATAACTTGATAGAATATGATGTTGTTACATGATATCTCACTATTAGAAAATAGGATTTTAACATCGGTTATTAAGGATTTAACCGATGTTGAAAGTACCGAGATTGAAAGTAATAACGTTAACATTGATTTTACAAAACCGATGTTAACATAAATTTCACAACATCATATTTTAAAAAAATTGATGTTGTATAGTAAGAAATAACAAAAACAAAGAGTGAAATATGTACAGAACAACATCGGTTTTTAACAAAAACCAATGTTATGTGTACTCCCCAACATTGGTTTTTAGCAAAACTGATGTTGGTAAGCAGAAGACAACATCGGTTTTACTAAAAGTCAATGTTTATAAACAACATCGGTTTTACAATTGTATAACAGAGATGTTGAGACATTGACCATCATGTGTAATTTTAAAAAGACTTTCATGCTTTATGTACAAGGGGAAGTTGCCATTATACACCCCCAAACACGGTAGCATCCCACATAACCTACAACGACTTTAGAAAAAGCTATGGGATGCTCAATGTCATTAGATATAGGGGATCTACATCAGGATCCGACCTATCTGCAGGTTTCGCTGGTCCCTCAGCTCCTTGTTTATCCTACATAGTTAATAAACATAATTTAATGGTAATGGACACTTTAATTGTAAAAGATCCTTTTTTATTGCTTGTTAAACGCAAGACAATGAAATACCTATTCTGACAAACGCTTCACAAGATGTGTCGGTTAAGCAAGGAAGGTGTTAAGTGTCTGCCCCCACTAATTGAACCTCTTGAGTGGGTATAGGAATATGAGCATCAACGTCTCAAACTTCCTAAACACCGACCTTAACTTGATCATTTCCCAAAGGGATGTTGTGAACGGTGGTCGACCCTCATAAAGTCTTCTAAAGCCAAGGGCAACCAGGCAGGGAGGATTTTTATCGACGTACAATCCATATTTCTCTGGCACACCCATGTCTAGGTCGTGTCCCGAGGGATCAATACAACTCTCCTTTGTGCTGGCATGAGCAGCAGAAGGACCAATCTCAGGCTCAGGAGGTAGTGCAAGTCCCTGTGATTACATCTGCGACTGAAACTAGGACTGCATCTGGCTGAAGGACAACATTAGTTATCAAGTCACTTTTTCTTTTATCGACTCCTCCAGTTAGTCCCTAATTTTTTGTGTCAACTGTTCCACGTCTTTGGGAGCCATGGACAAAGACATGTGGGAGGTTCTTGGAGCCGGTCCAAAGTATTCTTTGATCGTGACACCGGCTCCAGCAGCACAGACACGACCAAGGTGTTATGGTTGCTCAATGGCAGTAGTCATTACATCCTGACGTCCATGGGTGACAAAGCTTCCCTGTGAGGCCTGCTCCTCCAAAGAATCTTGTAGTGAACAGACAAATTGGTTTATTCAATCCAACAATTATTCTTAAAAACGACCACTAACAAATGAAAGTGACTTGCAATCTTGTCTGTAATTTCCTTTGCTGCCTCAGACGTCATTTGACCAGTTTTCTTTGTCTGGGCCATTTTCCACTTCATGTGTCGTCTAATAGGAGATTAAGGATCAATGATGGTGTCAGTGCTCCTGGATTGGGCTGCTTCCTCCAATTCTTTCTTTTTCTTCTCCTCCATCAACTTGTTCTCTAGATATTCATAACCTCTACGGCTTTGACAAAACTGAATCCACTTCTCCATGCTAATGTCGTAGTTTTCATATACAGTATCATCCACGCCCTCCTTGCTATCTACAAGTGCCCATTTGGATGTCAAATCAGACTTAAACTATTTCCACCACTCACCCACGATCTGAAGTATTTTCTTCTTCCTTCTCAAATTGGATGCTTTAGGGATATCAAATTTAGCCCGAGAAACGAAAAATACATTTTATTATTAGTCAATTACAATTTAATAATTTTAGTAAGACTGATTAGAACAACATGCAACATTTAACCGAGATACCTGAATATCCTCCCAGATCAAATATGTGACATCCACCTTATTACGAACGATGATCCCCAAATATGATTTTAACTTCTTTCTATGGGGACCATCAGCTTTCCCAGTCGCAAGATCCATATGAACCAGTGGTCTCTCCGCCCCAACTAGTCTAGTAGCCAATGATCTCATTCATGTCGCTTTTCTTGTCTGCTTCAATGTAGAAGGGGAATGTGTTGCTGAATCAGGAGGAGGAGGAGGAGGAGGAGGAGAGGAGCTGGGTGGTGTACCCATGTGCCTGCCAACAAAAAACAACATTATTAAAAATGTCAAAAAATTATATTAAGTTATGTAATTGAATGGAATGAAAGTAAGTAAATATAAAATAAATTACATCATACGATGTTAATTAATTCTCTTTCATCATGATCATTACGATTTGCATGCACATCGTCAACTTCTTCTTCTCTGATGATGTTAGGTGACATTTGTGTGGACAAAGGACCCACACAAGTATCAATTATTGAATAATCATCTTCAACATTAACACCAATTATTTTGCCGTGTAGAACCACTGACCAACATTCATGACAAAGGTCTTGAACATAAAATACCCGTTTAGCTTCTTCTACCATGATGAAAGGGTAATTCTGGTAAGTGGGCTTCTTCAAATCTACTAACGTAAATCCGAAATCATCGGTTTGCACACTGATATTGATGTCAACCCACTAGCACTTAAAAACACAGACAATGAATTTGACATAATTAAGCTCCCAGATTTCTTCAATGACTCTAAAATAAGGGATGAAAGCTAGACAAAGATTTTCATCATGTACACTTTCAAAGTGTTAAGATTCAACCCTTAGACTAACCCTACTGTTTTGCATTGTACTCTTGTCATCTTGTGTTTTCGTGTGGAATGAATACTTGTTTATATCGTATCCTTGACAAGTTATAACATTTCTTTTCGGCCCATCTGCTAACTTTCTTAATGTTTCAGAAGCATTATCATAAGCAAAGATTGTTTCTTTAAACCAACTTAGGAAAGTCCCTTTATGCTCTTTCAACACCTTGTTCTTGGACATTTTTGGATTACTTTTCTTCACTAAACCTTTGTGGCATACTGTGTATGACAAAACTTCATTAATGTTATTTACTATATACAAATGAACTTGTTACAAATCTTCTAGACTTGGAGTGATAACTATAGAAGCAAGCTTCATGATGATGAACCAAGCAATTTTGATGATGCCAAAAGCCCAAGTAATTGATTCAAGATTGATTCAAGACTTCAAGATCAAGCATCAAGAATCCAATCAAAGATTCAAGATTCAAGAGAAGAAATCAAGAAGCAACAAGTCAAGACTTCATATAGGATAAGTATTAAAATATTTTTTCAAAAACCAAATATCACAGTTTTGTTTTACAAAAAGAATTTTCTCAAATTTTCTAAGTTACCAGAGTGATTACTCTCTGGTAATTGATTACCAGTTATCAGTAATCGATTACCAGTGACCAGTTTGGTTTTCAAAATGTTTTCAAATGGTTTACAACATTCCAAAATGATTTTCAAATAGTGTAATTGATTACACTATATTAGTAATCGATTACAAGTGAATCTAAACGTTGGAATTCAAATCCAATTGTGAAGAGTCACAACTTTTCATAAAATGAATTGTGTAATCGATTACACCTTTGTGGTAATCGATTACTAGTGAACATTTTTGAAGAAAAAGTTAAGAGTTATAACTCTTAACATGGTTTTCTAAAAAGTCATCACTTTTCCAATGGTTTCTTTGACTAGACATGAAGAGTCTATAAAAGCATGACTTTGGCACACATTCAATAGGTATATGATATTCTTCCAAACAATTCTTTTTCACAATCTTTCTCTAACCATTGCCCATTGCTTTTTCTTTGCCAAAAATCTTTCTAAACTTTGTTTCAAAACTTTGTTTTTCTGCAAGTGGAAATTCTACAGAAAACAAAAGTGTGCTATCTTTTCATCCCTTTTCCCTCTTGCCAAAAGATTCAAAGGACTAACCGCCTGAGAATTCTTTTGATTCTTCCCTTTCCCTTAAACAAAATATTTCAAAGGACTAACCGCCTGAGATATCTTTTGTTTCCCCTTACAAAGATTCAAGGGACTAACCGCCTAAAAATTCTTTGTCTTAACACATTGGAGCATACATCCTTTGTGGTACAAGTAGAGCATACATCTACTTGGGTTGTAATACTGAGAACAGGAGAGGGTACATCTCTTGTGGATCAGTTCAAGTGGAGTGTAAATCCACTTGGTTGTTCAAAGAGAACAAGGGAGGGTACATCCCTTGTGGATCTTTGCTTGTAAAGGATTTTACAAGGTTATTGGAAATCTCAAAAAACAGTGGTTGCTTGGGTACTAGATGTAGGCATGGGTTGTGGTCAAACCAGTATAAATCTTGTGTTCGTCTTCTTTTTCCCTACACTCTTTAATTTCCACTGTGTACTTTTTATTTCCGCTTTACTTTTTTCTAAGTTATTGTTTTTGTTCTTTACTTTCTCATAACTTAGTAGTAAAGCCTAATTGAATCTAGTAACATTAAGAATGATAAATTTTTAATTAGTCATGATACGTTCATAATTAATTCAACCCCCCCCCCCCTTCTTAATTTATTTCCCTTCTTAGGAAGACTGCTAAGCTGCATAGATCTTTGGTTCTCCATAGATAAAAATAGAGGGAGTAATTTGTAAGTCTCCTGACTCCTACATCCCTCTTTTTGATAAATGTCAAAAGGGGGAGAGAAAAAGATATAAAATATATGATTTGATATGATATGTTTGTGCCTTATTGCTTTATATGTTTTATTAATTCATATCTTTGTTTGTACAAAATGGCTTCATATATGCTCCTTATGCTTAATGAATATCTTCGAAATATCTTTGAAATGGATTCATATGTTGAGGGGTATTTGATTATAATATGTCATATGCTAAGAAACCCCTCAGAGTGTATTCAGAAAAGACAAGTTTTGTAACGAACAACAATTGAAGTAAACTTAAGGCTGTCATGAGTCACTCAGAGTGTCTTTGGTTGTGTATTGCAATGAAGAAGTCAACATGCTTACTTGATGAAGAGAAAAACTTCAATCCATGAGAAATAATCAACAACTAAAGGACAAGAAAAAATGTTCCAGACATGAAGAGAAACTTTTGTAGCACACTAAGAATGGAATTTCATAAATAGAATGAGTTCATTTTGGACATTGTATCTCAAGTTCCAGAAATGAAATTAAGTTGCTCTTGGTGGTTATATAAATCTTAAAGAAAAATCTTCAACTTTCATGAAAAAGTCATGGTATGATACAACCTGGACCATGAACAAAATTGAGCTTAGAGTCGTAGACATTGGCCTTCTTGAACAACTTGATATGTGTGCAGTAATTTGAAGACTGCTCGAGCTACAAAAATTGATGTAGCTCAATGTAGAGCTTGTAGGCCTTGGATCTTCTTCATAAATGGAGTCTTTTACTTCTTGAAGATCAATGGCAGAGGAATAGAGAATGAGGAAAGGTGATTGGAGGTGTCACTTCAAGGAGAAAATGAGTCAAGAACAAGCTTACACCAATAGGAAGCCATGGATAAGAGTTTGACGGTAGGAGAAGATGAGTAGAGGGAAAGGGAGAGGGGGGGCACAAAATTTATGCCTCAAATGAGGTCTAAACTTTGAAGTCTAATTTCTCAAATGATCAAAGTTGAAAAAATGCACACACAACACCTCTATTTATAGCCTAAGTGTCACACAAAATTGGAGGTAAATTTGAATTTCAATTCAAATTTCACTTGAATTTGAATTTGAATTTGAATTTGTGGAGCCAAATTTGAAGCCAAAATTTCACTAATTATGATTAGTGAATTTCAGCTATGGTTCAGCCCACTAATCCAAGATCAAGTCCATGATTCTCCACTAAGTGTGCTTAGGTGTCACGAGGCATTTAAAGCATAAAGGACATGCACAAAGTGTGACTATATGATGTGACAATGGGATGTAGCAAGCAAATGCTCATCTCTCCCTTAGGCTGGTCCAAAATTTAATTGGATTGGGCTTCTCCCAATTTAATTAAATTTCTCTCCCAACACACATATCAAATAGTGCACTTAATACATCTGGAATTACAAAACTACCCCTAATATAAAAACTAGTCTAGGTGCTCTAAAATACAAGGGCAAAAATCCTACATTACTAGGGTACCCTTCCTACACCTTGGAGCCCTAAATACAAGATCCAAAAATAATGAAATACTAATCTAACATGTACAAAGATAAGTGGACGCATACTTAGCTCATGCACCTAAAATCTACCCTAAGGCTCATGAGAACCCTAGGGCCTTCTCTTGCATCTCTGACCCATACTTATCAAAAGTGCATTTGGGATGATCTCAGTGGTTGTGGAAATCTAATAGAAATATCTACATCTTTCTTGTAGAAGTTATGGGCTAAAAGACTTGGATCTTAGAAGAAATTGATCATGAAGATAGAAATGTCATTTTGTCCTCACAATAAAACACAACTACAATGCTTTGAAGATTACTTCTGCTATAGTGGTCCAAATGACATGAGATGAATTCCTAAATGTCAAAGATATCATTCTCTACACATAAAATAGCTAGTTTGGCTATTTAATAGGTCAAAGAAATCAAAAATAGTAGCAAGCATAACATGTTACAACAAGCTCACACCAGAATGTTTGGAATACAAGTTTGTTAAGCCATCTCATCCAAGTATTCCTATAAGAAGAACATTCAATGGCTTTTCATCTACATCAGAGAAATATCTCAAAGCATAACATCATATGAAGGAAATCTATGCAAGTCAATATATCTGCAAATGATACATATACAAAAAGCAGAACATAGTAACTATTCTGATCAGTTTAGAACAAGCTTCTAATGGATGTCTCAACTATGTTTTCAAGTGAGAAGCTTCAAAATATTTGAAAGAAGCTTATTTGTTGATGAAGTCAGTGCTTCCTTCTGAAGATCTCAATCTTATCGTGTCATGTAACACTCCAAAAAAATCACACTAGAATGAGAGGGATTCAGAGGCAATGCAGGTGTGGGATGTATAGTTGAGTGTGACTTGAAAGACTTAATTGGCACTTGTTATACAAACACGATGCATTTACTTTTCGGTCGCTCATGTAACACCCCGAACGAATCACACCAAAATGAGAGAGATTTCAAGGTTGTGCAGGTATGCGATGTACAATTGAGTATGACTTAAAGTAATTAATTGGTACTACTAATACAAACAAGATGCATATACTTTTTGGTAGCTTATCACTTAAGAACTTCATAGTTAAACATGTTTGGCTTGGAGCAACTACGGGATGAGTGACTTTTTGGGAGGTTTCCTGGAAAGAGTATGAGTGAGAATAAAGCACATTGAAAAGTCTGGTGTTGGTTTGTGGGGATAGTCATTGATCCTGAAAGCAACCAAAATAGGTCTTCGAAAGGGATACCCATGGAGGGTTCTAACCAGTGGAGGATTTTGACCAAGAAGGATGTTGAGTGAAGTGTCATCGTGTGAAGTATCATAGTGTGTGAGCTGTTAAGACATCAACAATCATGAGCTTTACAGGAAAGACATCAAGAAGACCTTACTTAGAAGATCTATCAAAGGCTACATTTAGCAGACAACATCATAATGAAGTTGTATTAGAGCCATCATTATAAATGTGTAATTGAGGACTTTGAGAATAAGAACATCAAAATGATACTCTAATGACAGATCAGAATCAAGACAAGATAAATTTTGAGATGAATACATTAGAATGGTGTATTGAAGTTAGGAACATGCAGTATCTATACATCAGAGTCTACATTAGAATGATGAAGAACTTGACTCTAAAACTAAATTTTAGATTGGAGTTCAGAATGACTCAAAATGCACCTCAAAGACAACAATAGTTCTTCTATATGCTGCCACAGATATAGATGGATTATCTCCAAGCCAACACCAGGTGTGGTGTTGTTGTGAAGTCCAACAAGTGGTTGGCAGTTGCAAAAATTCAACATGTTGTTGGTTGTGTTAGTGGAAATCTCATCAATTTGGGTGAGGACTGGATGTAGCCCAAGATTGGGATGAATCAATATAAAATTTCCTATGTTAAATCCAATATTCCCTTCCTTTTTGCATCATGTTATTTTTTGCCATGAATACTGCATCCACATCAGAACATTCTAAGCATTAGAATGACATATATCATAATGCATACATAATAAGGTTTTCATAACAAGCTTAACTATTTTGTAAAATGTCATATCTAAACTAAATCATGTTTGTGTTAATAAGATTTGTCTTAGACCAGTACAATCATATTCATCAAAGTTTGAAAGCTTTCATAAAACATGAAAATGATTTTGTGCATGAAAAGTTGGAAACAACGTGTTGAACAAAAACTTTCTAAACATAGCATCCTAGACAATGTCATTTTGAGTAACAACATTCTGAGTACTGTAGTCAACACAACAACTTTCTAAGTGTTGATTTATCATTACATAATAACTAAAATATATATTTATTTATGTGATGATCTTCTAAACATGAGCAAATGCACATTGACATTAGGTTTTCATAATCATATCCAACATTTAATAATGAGTGTTGTGACTAAGCTAACCACTTAAAAAGTCAAACTCCGTAAGTGCTTGGACCTTTGTGTCAAAACTTTCTAAACACCAAGTTAATCTTGAGTAAAAGTTCAAAAAGATTAAAGTTTTTGGAAAAGTTGACAAAGTCACAATTCAATCTCCCTTTTTGTGACATTCTGATCATTTCTCTCTCATCTATGTCTATCAACAACATAGGAAGTCTATCTTTGGCCCACATTTTGAGTACAAACCATTTTGTAATTAGCTCCTAGAGGATGTTTATCTTCTTCTTTGAAGTTAATGGTTTGCATAGAAAAACTAGACATAACCCTTCATTAACATTGCAATAGAGTGAAGTTTTAGGGTTGTTAGTTGTAGAAGAAGTGAGAATAGGAGAGATGGTTGTTAGTACGGATCTACCTTGCCACCCCAACCAAAGTCACTTATAGATATGGCCGCTGATATAGATTTGTGTTGTCGTGCCAAATCTAATCGTTGCGATGGGTGTGCTTCAACCACATCAATTCCACCTCCCAAATTTCAAATATAAATCAAATCTAGATCATGAGGATGAAGTTAAGGACAATGCGCTGGAGCACTACGACGAAGAAAGGCCTGTCGGCGGCATTGCGCTTCTTCATGAAATGTGAGAGCAAGTCATCAGAGGGAGCTTCGTTATGGTCCACAATGACATCGTCCATGTAGGTTTCTAAGTTTTGTAGGCTCTCCTTTATAACCTCTTCTCATATCTGATGCAGAAAAGGCTTCTGGAACCTCCATCTGAAACCCGGGTCAAGGAACTTGGATACCGCAAAAAAATAATAGTACATATTCATAATTTCGTACCTATTCATTGTTTTGAGATTGTTGAACTTTTTATGAGTAATACAAAAACTAAGAACATTAGTAATTTGAAGAATTATTTCTTACCAATCATCATTTTGAGACTCCCCAATTTTTTGGGTTCTAGGATTTTGGTGTTTCGGGTTTGGGTTTGAAGCATGTGGAACAAAAAAAAAACGACACTTTTTGGCAGTTAAAAACTACTAGAAAATTGTTTCTACTTGTCAAAAGTTGAAACAATAAAGGGATTAAGAAGCTTACATTTTGGGGGCCTTAATTTGTTTAATGGAATGTTCTTGGATTCCCTAGAATGTATAGGTGAGAATGTAGCATTCCTATTTTTGTTTCTAGGTAATGCTATAATTTTTCTTTTTATCATATTTTTCAACATTTCTATTCCCATGAGAAGTGGGTAACGAAGTTATATTGCCAAAGAAATGTGAGAATTCATGGTCTAAAATACACATGTAAGTTTCTCTTTTATTTATTTTTATTTAAATCATTTTAATTTTTAAATATTATTTCCAAAAATATTAAAATGTAACAAAACATATTTATGTAAAAATACCTAGAAATGATATTTCCATATTATATTATTGAGAATAATATTCATGAAAATGTAAAAGAATTCCGTACAACAATGTTTCCTTTAGGGTGGTTTTTAGCTACCATTTATTTTAAATCATTATTATTAATGACGTTAGTTTAAAATAGATAGAATTATTATTTTGAATCATTGACAATGATACAGAATTAAAATAGACTTTTTAAAAGATAAATGAACAAATTAAATCACAAAAAATAGAATAAAATACAAAAATGTCATTTAACCTTCGATTATGTGTTTTTATGAATTAGATGGCAAAAAATATATTTACGGAGAAAAAGAAATAATATGGTTGTTGTTACAGCACATTCACTCGCATGATAAAATCTTCTCTTATGATAAATAATAATTTATAATAAAAATATATAGTTGTTATTATATCCTTAATTACTATAATTAAAAATAATAATATAGTAATGTACTGGATAATAAAAGAAAAAAAAATAATAAAATATAAGCAGGAAAAGAATGAATTCCGTGATGCCCCGCATTACATATATACCTAAGTGACAAAATCTTATTTTATAATATTATAAATATAAATAATTGATGCGTTATTATCAATCAAAAAAGTCAATAAACTTTAGGAAAAAATAATGATTGATAATAATAATAATAATAATAATAATAATAATAATAATAATAATACCAATACTAATAATAATAATAATAGATTGATATTTATAACAAAGATAAAATTTCAATAACTATTAAAAAAATTATAAAATTCAATAAATTGATTTTTTTACTGAAATTAAATAAATAGAATATCATATCATATAATATAAAATAAAAATTCTTTTAAAATTTAATTATGTAATTTATTTATTTAATAAAAAGTGTTATCACCTTAATTTATTATAGATATTTTTACATTTATTACTGGATGTGCTTGTAAAAGAGGAAATTAATGATTCTAATGTTACGACGTGATATGCTTCTAGCTAGAAAAATTTATTTTATAATAAATACGAAGAATATTTGTTTATTTGAAAGTAACTTGTAACACCAATGATTTAGTTGTACAGAAAAAAATTTGCATTTTCTTTCTTTTTCCTTCTACCTTTTTGTCGCAACTTATTTTATTTTATTTTCTCCTTTACCACATTTATTTATATTATTCGTTTCTCATTTCTCATAATACAAAAGAGGAAAACAATAGACATATTTTTAATTCTTAATATATTAATTGACTTAACTTTTAATAACATGCAAATACGTAAATAAAATTAAAATGTAATGTAATAAACAGAAAATGAATTTTTAGGGCATATATTCGAAAACAAAATCAGGTAAGTATATATTCACTTACCATACGGTGTGTAATTAAAGGATATATGCACTTAAATATTATATTAATATCGAAAGTATCCATGAATATGTGATTCTATTGTGATTCTATGTAAAGAGATATACAATGAATCACATACTATATAAACCTAACAATACAGCAGATATAGAGTACCACAAGCTACCTACACAAATATATCACAAGAATATATATGGCTCGCTCACTTGTCACAATGATTTCGCTGAATGTTATCCTTGCACTTGCAGCCATGGTCATTGTTCTATTTTCTCTTGGTAGGTACACTAATAAACTTCAAAACATAGATTTTATAATTTAAGCATTTTAATTGAATTTTGTACTTTTCTTTATTATATTATTCATAATAATTTCAAGTACGTACCCACATAAAACGCAGGTGTTAGCAGCAAACTGCCGCCCACTTGTCATGGAGCATGCGCTGAATTTCCGGACTGTGCCGCCCACTGCAAAATTCTAGGCTCACAGACAGGGAAATGCCTTCAAGATTTCTGCTGTTGCTTTTAGCTAAGTTTTTTTCTTGATATGGTTGCAAATAAGCAATGTATTTTCTTGACTGATTATTACATTCATTGCTGGAAATGAAAAGGATTATGAGAATTGGTTGAGTTTCATCTATTTTACTATCTAATGTCAGGTAATATATTGAGTCAATTAGTTTATGAAATTATAAGTATATTTTTTAAATCAATAGCATGGATTTTTAATTAAAAGTGATGTTATTTTTTAAAATTTAAACTATTATGAATAAGTCTTAAAATTAAATATGTTAGAAACTATTTTAAAAGTTTTTAGCTAGAGAAGGTGGAAATTTGCAGCAAAATTGGTAATTACTGATGGGGTTGTGTCGTTGCAAAAGGAAAGGAAAGAAACTATGGTAATTATCAAAATGGCTCAAGCTAGTCCAATGCCTGCTTGTAGTTAATAGTTTTCGGCTGCGAGATATTATGTATTTTCCCATGTCTGGTTTTCGCATCAGGATGTGTATTGGTCATGTAATGGGGAAAGGGATATTGGTTAATTACTGATATTAATTATTTGTATTTTGTCTCTTATTGTGTTCATATTTAACATACCTTGTTATGTCTGGATCGCAATTCTTTATAATACTTTTATTGATTTGCCTTTAAAAAAAGAAATTTAGCAAAGTTATCGAATCAATATTAGTCGAATGTTTCTTAAAAAAGAGAAGAAAATAAAAATAGGTTGGTATTTATCTTGCTATTAAATTTAGGATCAAGTATTGTATCTTTTGTTCCAATTTTATTCCTTTTATGTACAAACAAAACTAACGAATTAAAGGCAAACAAAATTCAATGTTAATAATATTAAGGTTATGTGTGACAAAGTTAACTGAAAATTAGTTAATAATTAAAAGTTAAAAATTTAATCGTTTGAATCATAAATATTTGATAAAATTATCAAATTGTCATTTTTGATGAAAATACAAAATTTAGTCTCAAAAGTATAAAAAGTGTGATAAATATATCCAGTCATTATCTTCCATTTCATTGGATCAAAATATCGATAAGTTATCATTATTGGACAAAATTGTTGGTAACTTTTTATTGAAAATAAATATCAATATGTTTCTATTAGACTAATTTGTTAGTCCCAAAATTGCATTTCATTTAAAGGTAAAATATAATTTTAGGGTAAATTTTTATTATTTTTTTTATGGTTACAAACATAATATTACAATAATCACTTAAAAAAATATGTTGACAAACATAATTTAAAACAAACATAATAATTAATAATGATAATATTGATTATTAATCATAATTTTTTTATAATAGAAATTATCCAAAATAAACATTATATCAGTTTATGAAAATAAACATTATAACCGTGTATCAATCATTATAAAAATTTTTAAATTATAATAATTAGTCACAATCTATTATAAATAAAAGGTAAATATATCTCATATTTCACTTATTTAAATATTGACTATTTTATTAATGGTGACATACGAAAGTTATTGGCCAGAAGTGATGTTGATGTTCACCGAAGTTATTAACGGAGACAAATATATCCCATTCATTTCTCAAAATAAACATGCTTTGGTTGATTGTGATGACGGGCATCTCAAGTTTCATCTCCATTGTGCTCAACAAACCATGAAGAAGTATGTTGTTGATGTTCACCGAATGAGTGTTAGTTTTACGAAAGGAGATTGGATGTATATTAAGTTACAACCACATGCAAAGTTTTGTTTCTCAAAGGATTAATACTAAGCTTTCTCCCTGATATTTCGGGCCTTTCCATATTATATATCGCATTGGGGAAGTAGCACAGAATCCACTTGCCACTTCGTATGTCTATTGAAGATGCAAAATCAATTACTCCTGAAGCAGTATTGGTAGTGAGGGAAAATAAACCACAGGACTAGACAATAGAAGAGTGGATTATCTTTTGGAAGATGCTACTTGGGAACCAACAACAAAGGTTCGAGAACAGTTTCCTTCTTTCTACCTTGAGGACAGGCAATGGTTACAGGAAGTGGTATTGGTAGTATCCAACAAGCAACTATAGGGGGATTGGGAATAATTATCTCAGATTGGAAATTGATGGAGAGGGCTCTCTAACTTGAGGCTTAGGCCATATTTTGTATTTCCTTTCATTCACATCATTAATACCATCAGAAAAATCTGACCAGTTACACTTGCACAGTTAGTCTTACAATCCATTCCAAGTTATACTATGCAAATAATTTTACTCCCAAAGTACACTTGTACTTCCTTATGTGGTCCCCAAATGTTAAAAAAAAAAAAGAACACAACCAATCACAGATTTAATTTGAATAAGCATTATTAAGGTGTGGAAAGATACTTTGAAGTGCATGTCATGGAGCATTGGAAATGGCCAAACTATTTCAATTTGGAATCCTTTTTGTGTTACTAAAAATTCATCACATTCTTCAAATTGCTACGAATAGATTGGGTTCTTGGAACTCTAGTTGCTTAATTTGACTGGTAGTTACAAATACACAATGTCAATCTTACACACCATTCCAAGTTATATTGTTGATAAATGTTAAATTTACTAAATTTTCATTTTTCATATGTATTTTGTGACATTTATTTTGACATTTTAGTTAACTTTAGGTCTTGTTTTAAATCAAATTAGTTTTAAATTCAGTTTTTACTTTATCTTATGTAGAATTTCATGTATTAGATATTTTTAATGAATTTTTTATACTTTTTCAACAAAAATAGATCATTCTAGCAAGAGCTCTGGAGGCATAAAATCAGCAAAAAGTCCTAGAAATAAAAATTGAGAAAATTGAAGATAAAAGTTAATAAAATCAAGAACAAGATTAAAATATTTTTCAAGGATAAATCAGTTGAAGAAGAAGATAATTACTTGAATTAATTAGATACATTATTTGTTTGCAATTTCTTTCAATTATCTCCTTAATTAAACCCAACAACAATTCTATAAATAGGAGGCTAGACATTCATTGTAAGTGTGTAGAACTCGCAAGCAATTTCGGTACTTTAGGTTTCATTGTATTATTTTTATGAGTGCAATTCCTTCCACCCAGGAGAGAAAAAGACGAATCTTAAGTTTCACTTTAATTCTATCAATTCAATACTTCATCTTGATTTTTTTATTATTTATTTTCGTACTTAATGTTTTTATTCGATTTGTCATCTTATAAATGCATTCCGGAGTTGACTTGCATTTTGGCAAGCCTTGTTGAAACCCAAACATGAATCAAGCACATAATTGAGATTATCTCTAGGGATAAAATAACCTTGGCTAAGCCTCGCTAATTCTTGACCATTAATGTTGATTGCTTGTGTCGATATGTCCAAGGGATTCGATATCAGACAAGTAGTTTAGAATTTGCGACCATGCAAGAGCTTGGGTAGAATACCTTAGTGAACTATGGATGAGCAAGAGAGATTAATATTGAATTGTGAAGTTATAGTTGATCAATCGAATTTCAAGTCCAAACCTAGACATTCACTCATCAAGATCGATGTCACCATCAAAGTCTAGTATTTCTATCTTGACTTAATTATTTTATTATCATTTATTTTTTATTATAATTTATTTTATGTTATTTATTTCGTGACAATCACAAAATAAAAATACAAAAACTAGTTCTTAGTTAAATAACTCAATGAAATCCCTCCTTTATTCTTTTGGGAGACGACGTAGACAATAATTCGGTTACTACATCATGATTGGATTACACTTGACCTACTAGTTATATAATGTGAAATAAAATCCTAAGAAGTTTTTGACGTGGTTGTTGGAGAATAAATGGATTTTTATTTTTATTTGATTAAGAACTTGTAAATATTTGTAAGTAGACTAGTAAATAATTGTAAATAGTTATAGATAATTGTATATAGATTTTATTAAGTGTAATAGAGATAATAACTAGAGTAACTAGAGTATGTCTATATATCTTTTAGATTCGATTCCAATAGTTTGTTACAAATTAGATTTTATTAGATTGTAACTATCTCTCATCTTTTAGGTAATAAGTAAAAATCCAAAAATTGAAAATTCATATAATTTCTATCATATCTTTCAATATTTGGTTGGTATCTCACTCTAACTTGAAATTTTAATTTCAAATTTATCTTTAAATACATTATCTAACTGATTGTAATTTTTAGATTTTTGGTATTTACTAACATATCTTTTGTAATTGTCGTATCTAATTATCTTGATAGTATTTTCAAATATTAATTTTTTCTTTCCTAATTACTCCTAATTTTTGAAAAACATGTAGACATCTTTTTAATTTTAGTTTTTAAATTATTTTATCTCTAATCTCTGTTAGCAAATACAATATGTATAATTTAGTTGGTAGATTTATCTTTAATTTTCATATTTTTCTTTCCCTATAATTTTCAAATTTTCACGTATATATTAGATATGTTTCTTATATATGTTAGATTATCTAATTAGAGTAGTTTTTTTTCAGATTTTATTTCCCTTATATTTAAAATATTTTCTAAAAATCATAAAAATATATATCTTTTTAACCTTTATGTTCATTATCGGATAATTAGTTTTTAATTTTTAGATTTTATTTATCTTCAAGTGTATCAAATTTGAAAAAAAAAACTAAAAAATAAATATATCTTCTATTTTTTATTTTTTTTCTTAATTAAAATGCTAACTATTCCTTAAATAAATATAGATATAATTATCATTTTAATTTTAGATTATATCTCTTATATAAAAAATTTAAAAAAATTTAATTAAAAATATATCTTTTATTTTCTGTTTTTTTATTTTTTAGTACTTAGGATAGTTATCTTTTATTTTCAAATTTTAATATTTTCCTTTTTAGTTAATTTTTTGAAAACTTAATAATCTTTTTATATCTTTTATTTTCTATTTAAACTAATTAAACTAACCACTCTACTTATACCTATTCTAAGTTTCTATGTTATGCTTACATGCTAGGTACAAGAAGCAAAATAATTGTTCTAACTCCTCTTGATCCCAAAATCAAAAACACTTTTCAAAAGCTAAAGGGAGAAGCTTCGTGTCACTACTAAAAAATAGCGCTTTAGCGACCAATAAATTCCGTCTCTAAATCATTAAATTCGGTCGCAATTAGTATTTGTAACCAAAATAGCGACCGACTCCATTACGTTGCAAAAACCCAAGTCGCTAAGTCCGTTGTAACCGAATTTATTTTCGGCTGCTATTTAGCGACCGAACTAGTGACACACTAAAATAATAATTTCGGTCACTATGTAGTTGGTTGCTATTTTGCTTGGTGTAACCGACATTGTCTGTCGCTAATTCGGTTACTAATATGTAGTTATATTTTAAATTTAAAATAAAATCGAAAAATATTCGGTTGCTATTTCAGTCGCTATCATATAATTAAAATTAAATATAAACTAAATTCAAAAGGTGTTCGGTCGCTATTGAATAATCAATTTCAATATATAATTTTAAAAAAAAAAGCCATTCGGTGGCTGAATTTGCAATAAAATATATTTCGGTCGCTAGTATATAATTTATTTCAGAATTTAATGGATATCAGTTGCTAATTCGGTCGCTATTTAATATTAATTTTTTTAATGCAAAATTATGTTGTATGTTTTGTTTTTCTAGTTACGTTTTGACCTGCTTAATAATTATCAACTATAAACATAAATTTTAATTAAATTGTATAATCAAAATTATAAATAAAATTAGACATTCATAATGAGTAAATATATATCTTATAACAAAGTTCTATTTTAAAGATTCATAAAGTGCAAATTCAAAGTTTTCAAAGTTTAATCAAATGCAAGGTAAAAGTTAATAAAGTTCAAATTCATAACTAGTGTGGCCTAATCAAAGTAAAGTAAACAATAACTAGAGTCAATGATCATTTTCCATGTCATGAGGATGATCAACCTGAGCATCATTAACATGGTGGTCTGTTCCATCTGCTATGGTAGGTGATAGACTAGGAGTTGGTATGGTAGGCTGAATATGCAAGTGTTGTAGTATACGTTGCATTTGCTCATTTTGTTGACGAATTTGCTCATTTTGTTGTTGCATTTGTTGTCGCATCTCCTGACTTTGGTGGTCATGATTCTCCATCATCTGCAACATCTTTTTCTCAAGTGTCTTCTCCTAATTTGCCTTTGTCAAAAGCTCAGCATTCAATTTATTAATTGTCTCATGCATTTTCTCTATTTGGTCTTCCACAAGAGCAATAGAAGTAGATGGACCTGATTTTGAGCAACTAAACCTTATGCTCAAACTACCTAGGCTGTACATGTTCCCCTTGTAATTTGGACCTCCAACAACATTCAAACATATTTCATTATCATTAACAGAAGTAGCAGTGTTAGGGGAATCCTGTGTAGATGTGCCTTCCTCTATTGAACGTTGTAAGATTTCATCTCAACGATGTTGATATTTCTCCTTCAATATAAAGTGAGGTATGAAGATAAATTGTTAAATGTGTAGACATATAAGGATTAATATTCAAGAAAACCATCACTAATACAGGAAAAAAAATTGACTTTAATCTACTATAGTAGGCTTCAAAGTTTATACTAGTCAATCACAAACATTTAACACTAACTAAAGAAAAGTAAATCAAGATGTGTAAATAGGTTCAAGAGATATTCATCAAAGGTAAGAGTTCATTTATAATACCAGGCACTATATATCAAATAAAGTGATAGGATTAGAAGAAACAACTTACAACAAATTCGCGGGACTTGTCATTGACCCATTCTCCCAACTTCAATTTCTTAGTTTTCTCCATCATCTCCCAAGCAGTTGGTGGTCTTTAAAACTCCTTTGACTACATAAATTTAAGAAATTAAAATTGTAAAACATTTAATTAATTGCATTGAATTGAAAATCAATGAGGTATACATACATACATGCATACATACATACATACATACATATATATGAAGTAAAATTACCAGCTTTTCAAAGTGAGCTGCAGTAGATATGGAACCACCACAGTATGTTGAGGCTCCTCTATCAACAGATCGATTCGCCTTGGCAGTGGAGCTCTTGTTTAGGAAATCTGTAGAACCCCAATGTTCGTCCAAGGCTGCTTGAACATTAGCTGTTATCCACTTTCCTTTATCTTGACCATTTCTAATCTTGTTCGTTGCACTTTTTAAAATACGTTAACCTTTTGTCTCAAAAACAGCTCTAATGGCTTGCTCTTCTTGTGGGTGCCACCTATACTCTTTCTGCATAAAATATGAAACAAGAACTAAATTAGAAATCATACAAGAAACAATAAATTTTAAATTACACCATAATTCAAGTTACCTTAAACTCTCCAAACCACCTATCGCGAAGGTCAACTGACACCTTCAACCAACTTGGAGCTGGTTCATCAAATTTTTCCCTAATGATATTTGATATGATATTAGAACACCCATATGTTGGTTGAAACCTATGTACAAAGACATTGTCAATAACATATTTAAAAAACATTTTAAGAAAATTATTAGTTAAATAAAATGCACTTACTCTCCTTTATATGCACGAATGAAAGGCCTTTCATCAACAATATGTTCACAATTTGGATCTGTTGGGTACTCAGGTGTAACAGAATCATCTGGTGCTGAAGGTGAAGCATCTCTAACTGGGGTAGTGAGAATTGACTCCCTTACAAAGGTAGGATTTGGTTGGTCTTCAGTTGTAGGAAGTGTGTTTGGAGTCTGTGCAACAACATGAATCATCGACTTTGAGGTTGATATGTGAATAGATGAGGGGGAAGGGTTGGTGGTAATTGGAGCTCTCAAACTGTGGGTACCACGTCTTGTACCACGATTAAATGTTCTACGACAACCACCTCTACCTCTGTTTGCCATCTGCATGTTTGATTTTGTTACACATGTATATATATATAAATATATATATATATATATATATATATATATATAATGTTTAAGAAAAAATAAATAAAAAATGAAGTATCACAAGCAATACACTTTAGTAAACTTTGGAGTCTAATTTCTCAAATGATCAAAGTTCAAAAAATGCACATACAAGGCCACTATTTCTAGCCTAAGTGTCACACAAAATTGGAGGTAAATTTGAATTTCTATTCAAATTTCACTTGAATTTGAATTTGTGGAGCCAAATTTGAAGCCAAAATTTCACTAATTATGATTAGTGAATTTCAGCTATGGTTCAGTCCACTAATCCAATATCAAGTCCAAGATTCTCCACTAAGTGTGCTTAGGTGTCACGAGGCATTTAAAGCATAATGGACATGCACAAAGTGTGACTATATGATGTGACAATGGGGTGTATCAAGCAAATGCTCATCTCCCCCTTAGGCTGGTCCAAAATTTAATTGGATTGGACTTCTCCCAATTTAATTAAATTTCTCTCCCAACACACATATCAAATGATGCATTTAATAAATGTGAAATTACAAAACTACCCCTGATATAAAAACTAGTCTAGGTGCTCTAAAATACAAGGAAAAAAATCCTACATTACTAGGGTACCCTTCCTACACCTTGGAGCCCTAAATACAAGATCCAAAAATAATGAAACCCTAATCTAACATGTACAAAGATAAGTGGGCACATACTTAGCCCATGGGCCTAAAATCTACCCTAAGGCTCATGAGAACCCTAGGATCTTCTCTTGCATCTTTGGCCCAATCTTCTTGAAATCTTCTATCCAATGCCCTTGGGCGGTAGGATTTTATCAAAAGTGCATTTGGGATGATCTCAGTGGTTGTGGAAATCTAATAGAAATATCTACATCTTTCTTGTAAAAGTTATGGGCTAAAAGACTTGGATCTTGGAAGAAATTGATCATGAAGATAGAAATGTCATTTTGTCCTCACAATAAAACACAACTGCAATGCTTTAAAGATTGCTTCTGCTATAGTGGTCCAAATGACATGAGATGAATGCCTAAATGTCAAAGATAACATTCTCTACATATAAAATAGCTAGTTTGGCTATTTAATGGGTCAAAGAAATAAAAAACAATAGCAAGCATAACATGCTACAACAAGCTCACACCATAATGTTTGGAATACAAGTTTGTTAAGCCATCTCATCCAAGTATTCCTATTAAAAAAACATTCAATGGCTTTTCATCTACATCAGAGAAATATCTCAAAGCATAACATCATATGAAGGAAAGTTGTGCAAGTCAACATATCTGCAAACGATACATATACAAAGAGCAGAACATAGTAACTATTCTGATCAGTTTAGAACAAGCTTCTAATGGATGTCTCAACTATGTTTTCAAGTGAGAAGCTTCAAAATATTTGAAAGAAGCCCATTTGTTGATGAAGTCAGTGCTTCCTTCTAAGGATCTCAATCTTATCGTGTCATGTAACACTCCAAACAAATCACACTAGAATGAGAGAGATTCAGAGGCAATACAGGTGTGGGATGCATAGTTGAGTGTGACTTGAAAAATTAATTGGCACTTGTTATACAAACACGATGCATTTAATTTTCGGTCGCTCATCACTTAAGAGCTCCATAGTTAAGTGTGCTTGGTTTGGAGCAATTATGGGATGAATGACCTTTGGGGAAATTTTCTGAAAAACATGTAAGTGAGAATAAAGCATTGCATACTGAAATGTATTGTGTTGGGTTTTGAGGGCAATCGTTGATCTTGGAAGAAACCAAAACATATTGTCAAAGTCTCAGAAAAAGGATACCTACAAAGGGTTCTGACCAACAAGGATGTCAAGAGAAGTTCCATTGTAAGAAAAGTCCTAGTGTATGAGTCGTCAAGATGTCAACAATCAAAGGCTTTACAAATAGTATAAGAGCAGACCTCTCTCGTAGTATGATGTGATTCAAGGACAAACCAAATAGAAGTGTGCGTGCATGTAACACCCCGAACGAATCACACTAAAATGAGAAAGATTCCAAGGTTGTTTAGGTATGCAATGTACAATTGAGTATAACTTAAAGGAATTAATTGGTACTACTAATACAAACAAGATGCATATACTTTTTGGTAGCTTTTCACTTAAGAACTTCATAGTTAAACGTCCTTGGCTTGGAGCAACTACGGGATGGGTGACTTTTTGGGAGGTTTCCTGGAAAGAGTGTGAGTGAGAATAAAGCACGTTGAAAAGTTTGTTGTTGGTTTGTGGGTACAGTCATTGATACTGGAAGCAACCAAAACAGGTCTTCGAAAGGGATACCCATGGAGGGTTCTAACCAGTAGAGGGTTTTGACCAAGAAGGATGTTGAGTGAAGTGCCATCATGTGAAGTATCATAGTGTGTGAGTTGTTAAGACATCAACAATCATGAGCTTTACAAGAAAGACATCAAGAAGACCTTACTTAGAAGATCTATCAAAGGCTACATTTAGCAGACAACATCATAATGAAGTTGTATTAGAGCCATCATTATAAATGTGTAATTGAGGACTTTGAGAATAAGAACATCAAAATGATACTCTAATGACTGACCAGAATCAAGACAAGATGGATTTTGAGATGAATACATTAGAATGGTGTATTGAAGTCAAGAACATGCAATATCTATACATTAGAGTCTACATTAGAATGATGAAGAACTTGACTCTAAAACTAAACTTTAGATTGGAGTTCAGAATGACTCAAAATGCACCTCAAAGACAACAATAGTTCTTCTATATGCTGCCACAGATATAGATGGATTATCTCCAAGCCAACACCAGGTGTGGTGTTGTTGTGAAGTCCAATAAGTGGTTGGCAGTTGTAAAAATTCAACATGTTGTTGGTTGTGTTAGTGAAATCTCATCAATTTGGGTGAGGACTGGATGTAGCCCAAGATTGGGATGAATCAATATAAAATTTCCTGTTAAATCCTATATTCCCTTCCTTTTTGCATCATGTTATTTTTTGCCATGAATACTGCATCCACATCAGAACATTTTAAGCATTAGAATGACAGATATCAGAATGCATACATAAGAAGGTTTTCATAACAAGCTTAACTATTTTGTAAAATGTCATATCTGAACTAAATCATGTTTGTGTTAATAAGATTTGTCTTAGACCAGTACAATCATATGCATCAAAGTTTGAAAGCCTTCATAAAACATGAAAATGATTTTGTGCATGAAAAGTTGGAAACAACGTGTTGAAAAAACACTTTCTAAACATGGCATCCTAAACACTGTCATTTTGAGTAACAACATTCTGAGTACTGTAGTCAGCACAACAACTTTCTAAGTGTTGATTTATCATTACATAATTTGTGTTTTCATAACAACTAAAAGATATGTTTATTTATGTGATGATTTTCTGAACATGAGCAAATGCACATTGACATTAGGTTTTCATACTCATATCCAACATTTAATAATGAGTGTTGTGACTAACCACTTAAAAATTCGAACTTCGTAAGTGCTTGGACCTTTGTGTCAAAACTTTCTAAACACCAAGTTAATCTTGAGTAAAAGTTCAAAAAGATTAAAGTTTTAGGAAAAGTTGTCAAAGCCACAGTTCAATCTCCCTTCTTGTGACATCCTGATCATTTCTCTTTCATCTCTGTCTGTGAACAACATAGGAACTCTATCTTTGGCCCACATTTTGAATACAAACCATTTTGTAATTAGCTTCTAGAGGATGTTTATCTTCTTCTTTGAAGTTAATGGTTTGCATAGAAAAACTAGACATAACCCTTCATTAACATCGCAATAGAGTGAAGTTTTAGGGTTGCTAGTTGTAGAAGAAATTAGAATAGAAGAGATGGTTGTTAGTACGGATCTACCTTGCCACCCCAGCCAAAGTCACTCATTGACATGGCCACTGATATAGATTTGTGTTGTACCAAATCTGATCGTTGCGATGGGTGTGCTTCAACCACATCAACTCCACCTCCCAAATTTCAAATCTAAATCAAATCTAGATCATGAGGATGAAGTTAAGGACAATGCGCAAGAGCACTACGATGAAGAAAGGTCTGTCGGCGGCATTGCGCTTCTTCATGAAACGTGGTAGCAAGTCGTCAGAGGGAGCTTCCTTATGGTCCACAATGACATTGTCCATATAGGTTTCTAAGTTTTGTAGGCTCTCCTTTATAACCTCTTCTCATATCTGATGCAGAAAGGCTTATGGAACCTCCATCCCAAACCCGGGTCAAGGAACTTGGGTACTGCAAAAAACTAATAGTACATATTCATAACTTCGTACCTATTCATTGTTTTGAGATTGTTGAACTTTTTATGAGTAATACAAAAACTAAGAGCATTAGTAATCAAGAATTATTTCTTTCCTATCATCATTTGAGACTCCCCAATTTTTTGGGTTCTAGGTTTTTGGTGTTTTGGGTTTGGGTTTGAAGCATGTGGAACAAAAAAAAAAGATACACTTTTTGGCCGTTAAAAACTACTAGAAAATTGTTTCTACTTGTCAAAAGTTGAAACAATAAAGGGATTAAGAAGCTTACATTTTGGGGACCTTAATTTGTTTAATGGAATGTTCTTGGATTCCCTAGAATGTATAGGTGTGAATGTAGCATTCCTATTTTTGTTACGGGTTTTTAAAAAGTATTTTCGAGTATTATTGTTTCTAGGTAATGCTATAATTTTTCTTTTTATCATATTTGTCAACATTTCTATTCCCTTTGAGAAGTGGCTAACGAAGTTATATTGCCAAAGAAATGTGAGAATTCATGGTCTAAAATACACATGTAAGTTTCTCTTTTATTTATTTTTATTTAAATCATTTTAATTTTTAAATATTATTTCCAAAAATATTAAAATATAACAAAACATATTTTTTGTAAAAATACCTAGAAATGATATTCCCATATTATATTATTGAGAATAATATTCATGAAAATGTAAAAGAATTCCGTACAACAAATGTTTTCTTTAGGGTGGTTTTTAGCTACCATTTATTTTAAATCATTATTATTAATGACATTAGTTTAAAATAGATAGAATCATTATTTTGAATCATTGACAATGGTAAAGAAATAAAATATACTTATGACCAAATTAAATAAAAAAAATAGAATAAAATACAAAAATGTCATTTAACCTTCGATTATGGGTTTTTATGAATTAGATGGCAAAAAAATATATTTACGGAGAAAAAGAAATAATATGGTTGTTGTTACAGCACATTCACTCACATGATAAAATCTTCTCTTATGATAAATAATAATTTATAATTTATAATAGAAATATATAGTTTTTATTATATCCTTAATTACTATAGTTAAATATAATAATATAGTAATGTACTGGGTAATAAAAGAAAAAAATTAATAAAATATAAGCAGGAAAAGAATAAATTCGGTGATGCGCCGCATTACATATATACCTAAGTGACAAAATCTTATTTTATAATATTATAAATATAAATAATTGATGCGTTATTATCAATCAAAAAAGTCAATAAAGTTTAGGAAAAAATAACGAATAATAATAATAATAATAATAATAATAATAATAATAATAATAATAATAATAATAATAATAATAATAATAATAATAATAATAATAATAATAATAATAATAATAATAATACCAATACTAATAATAATAATAGATTGATATTTATAACAAAGATAAAATTTCAATAACTATTAAAAAATTATAAAATTCAAAAAATTGATTTTTTTACAGAAATTAAATAAAAAGACTATCATATCATATAATATAAAATAAAAATTCTTTTAATATTTAATCATGTAATTTATTTATTTAATAAAAAGTGTTATCACCTTAATTTATTATAGATATTTTTACATTTATTACTGGATGTGCTTTAAAAGAGGAAATTAATGATTCTAATGTTTCGACGTGATATGCCTCTAGCAAGAAAAAATTATTTTATAATAAATACGAAGAATATTTGTTTATTTGAAAGTAACTTGTAACACCAATGATTTAGTTGTACAGAAAAAAATTTGCATTTTCTTTCTTTTTCCTTCTACCTTTTTGTCGCAACTTATTTTATTTTATTTTCTCCTTTACCACATTTATTTATATTATTCGTTTCTCATTTCTCATAATACAAAAGAGGAAAACAATAGACATATTTTTAATTCTTAATATATTAATTGACTTAACTTTTAATAACATGCAAATACGTAAATAAAAATAAATGTAATGTAATAAACAGAAAATGAAATTTTAGGGCATATATTCGAAAACAAAATCAGGCAAGTATATATTCACTTACAATACGGTGTGTAATTAAAGGATATATGCACTTAAATATTATATTAATATCGAAAGTATCCATGAATATGTGATTCTATTGTGATTCTATGTAAAGAGATATACAATGAATCACATACTATATAAACCTAACAATACAGCAGATATAGAGTACCACAAGCTACCTACACAAATATATCACAAGAATATATATGGCTCGCTCACTTGTCACAATGATTTCGCTGAATGTTATCCTTGCACTTGCAGCCATGGTCATTGTTCTATTTTCTCTTGGTATGTACACTAATAAACTTCAAAACATAGATTTTATAATTTAAGCATTTTAATTGAATTTTGTACTTTTCTTTATTATATTGTTCATAATAATTTCAAGTACGTACCCACATAAAACGCAGGTGTTAGCAGCAAACTGCCGCCCACTTGTCATGGAGCATGCGCTGAATTTCCGGACTGTGCTGCCCACTGCAAAATTCTAGGCTCACAGACAGGGAAATGCCTTCAAGATTTCTGCTGTTGCTTTTAGCTAAGTTTTTTTCTTGATATGGTTGCAAATAAGCAATGTATTTTCTTGACTGATTATTACATTCATTGCTGGAAATGAAAAGGATTATGAGAATTGGTTGAGTTTCATATATTTTACTATCTAATGTCAGGTAATATATTGAGTCAATTAGTTTATGAAATTATAAGTATATTTTTTAAATCAATAGCATGGATTTTTAATTAAAAGTGATGTTATTTTTTAAAATTTAAACTATTATGAATAAGTTTTAAAATTAAATATGTTAGAAACTATTTTAAAAGTTTTTAGCTAGAGAAGGTGGAAATTTGCAGCAAAATTGGTAATTACTGATGGGGTTGTGTCGTTGCAAAAGGAAAGGAAAGAAACTATGGTAATTATCAAAATGGCTCAAGCTAGTCCAATGTCTGCTTGTAGTTAATAGTTTTCGGCTGCGAGATGTTATGTATTTTCCAATGTCTGGTTTTCGCATCAGGATGTGTATTGGTCATGTAATGGGGAAAGGTATATTGGTTAATTACTGGTATTAATTATTTGTATTTTGTCTCTTATTGTGTTCATATTTAACATACTTGTTATGTCTGGATCACAATTCTTAATAATACTTTTATTGATTTGCCTTTAAAAAAAAAATAAAGCAAAGTTATCGAATCAATATTAGTCGAATGTTTCTTAAAAAAGAGAAGAAAATAAAAATAGGTTGGTATTTATCTTGCTATTAAATTTAGGATCAAGTATTATTCCTTTTAGGTACAAACAAAACTAACGAATAAAAGACAAACAAAATTGAATGTTAATAATATTAAGGTTATGTGTGACAAAGTTAACTGAAAATTAGTTAATAATTAAAAGTTAAAATTTTAAAAATTTGAATCATAAATATTTGATAAAATTATCAAATTGTCATTTTTGATGAAAATATAAAATTTAGTCTAAATAGTATAAAAAATGCGATAAATATATCCGGTCGTTAATTTTCATTTCATTGGATCAAAATATTGATAAATTATCATTATTGGACAGAAATATTAGTAATTTTTTTATTGAACATAAATATTAATATGTTTCTATTGGATTACTTTGTTAGTCCTGAAATTTTATTTCATTTAAAGGTAAAATATAATTTTAGGGTAAATTTTTATTATTTTTTATGATTACAAACATAATATTATAATAATCACTTAAAAAAAAATATTGACAAACATAATTTAAAACAAACATAATAATTAATATGAAAATAAATATTGTAACCGTGTATCAATTATTATAAATTTTTTAAATTATAATAATTAGTTATAATCTATTATAAATAAAAGATAAATATATCTCATATTTAACTTATTTAAATATGAATTATTTTATTAACGGTGACATAGAAAGTTATTAACTAGAAGTGATGTTGATATTTACCGAAGTTATTAACGGAGAAAAATATATCCCATTCATTTCTCAAAATAAACATGGTTTAGTTGATCGTGATGACGGGCAGCTCAAGTTTCATCTCCATTGTACTCAACAAACCATGAAGAAGTATGTTGTTGATGTTCAGCGAATGAGTGTTAGTTTTACGAAAGGAGATTGGATGTATATTAAGTTACAACCACAGGCAAAGTTTTGTTTCTCAAAGGATTAATACTAAGCTTTCTCCCTGATATTTCGGGCCTTTCCAGATTATATATGGCATTGGGGAAGTAGCACAAAATCCACTTGCCACTTCATATGTCTGTTGAAGATGCAAAATCAATTACTCCTGAAGCAGTATTGGCAGTGAGGGAAAATAAACCACAGGACTAGACAATAGAAGAGTGGTTTATCTTTTGGAAGATGCTACTTGGGAACCAACAACAAAGGTTAGAGAACAGTTTCCTTCTTTCTACCTTGAGGACAAGGCAATGGTTACAGGAAGTGGTATTGGTAGTATCCAACAAGCAACTATAGGGAGGCATTTCCATGTCTATACTCGGAGGCCCAAAACTCATAAGCCCAACAATGCCTAGTGGCAGAAAGTAGAAGTTAGCGGAAGGTGGTTATAGATAGAGGAAGGGAAATTCGGTTATATAGAGGGATTGGGAATAATTATCTCTGATTGGAAATTGATAGAGAGGGCTCTCTAACTTGAGGCTTAGGCCATATTTTGTATTTCCTTTCATTCATATCATTAATATCATCAGAAACATCTGACCAGTTAGACTTGCACAGTTAGTCTTACAATCCATTCCAAGTTATACTATGCAAATAATTTTACCCCCAAAGTACACTAGTACTTCCTTATGTGGTCCCCAAATGTTAAAAAAAAAAAAGACCACAACCAATCACAAATTTGAAGAAGCATTATTAAGGTGTGGGAAGATACTTTGAAGTGCATGTCATGGAGCATTGGAAATGACCAAACTATTTCAATTTGGAATCCTTTTTGTGTTACTAAAAATTCATCACATTCTTCAAATTGCTACGAATAGATTGGGTTCTTGGAACTCTAGTTGCTTAATTTTACTGGTAGTTACAAATACACAATGTCAATCTTACACACCATTCCAAGTTATATTGTTGATAAACGTTAAATTTATTGAATTTTCATATGTATTTTGTGACATTTATTTTGACATTTTAGTTAACTTTAGGTCTTGTTTTAAATCAAATTAGTTTTAAATTCAATTTTTACTTTGTATTATGTAGAATTTTATGTATTAGATATTTTTAATGATTTTTTTATACTTTTTCAACAAAAACAGATCATTCTAGCAAGAGCTCTGGAGGCACAAAATTAGCAGAAAGTCCTAGAAAGAAAAATTGAGAAAATTGAAGAGAAAAGCTAAGAAAATCAAGAACAAGAGTAAGATATTTTTCAAGGATAAATCACTTGAAGAAGAAGATAATTACTTGAATTAATTAGATACATTTTTGTTTGTAATTTCTTGTGATTATCTCCTTAATTAAACCTAACAACAATTTTATAAATAGAAGGCTAGACAATCATTGAAAGTGTGTAGAACCCGCGAGCAATTTAGGTACTTTAGGTTTCATTGTATTATTTTTATGAGTGCAATTCCTTCCACCCAAGAGAGAAAATGATGAATCTTAAGTTTCGCTTTAATTCTATCAATTCAATACTTCATCTTGAGTTCTTTATTTATTTTCGTACTTAATGTTTTTATTCGATTTGTCATCTTATAAATGAATTCGGAAATTGACTTGCATTTTGGCGAGCCTTGTTGAAAACCGAACATGAATCAAGCACATAATTGAGATTATCTCTAGGGATAAAATAATCTTGGTTAAGCCTCGTTAATTCTCGACCATTAATGTTGATTGCTTGTGTCGATATATCCAAGGGATTCGATATCAGACAAGTAGTTTAGAATTTGCGACCATGCAAGAGCTTGGGTAGAATACCTTAGTGAACTATGGATGAGCAAGAGAGATTAATAGAGAATTGTGAAGTTACAGTTGATCAATCGAATTTCAAGTCCAAACCTAGACATTCACTCATCAAGATCGATGTCACCATCAAAGTCTAGTATTTCTATCTTGACTTAATTATTTTATTATCATTTATTTTTTATTATAATTTATTTTATGTTATTTATTTCGTGACAATCACAAAATAAAAATACAAAAACTAGTTCTTAGTTAAATAACTCAATGAAATCCCTCCTTTATTCTTTTGGGAGACGACCTAGACAATAATCTGATTACTACATCATGATTGGATTACACTTGATTTACTAGTTATATAATGTGAAATAAAACCCTAAGAAGTTTTTGATGTGGTTGTTGGAGAATAAATGGATTTTTATTTTTATTTGATTAAGAACTTGTAAATATTTGTAAGTAGACTAGTAAATAATTGTAAATAGTTATAGATAATTGTATATAGATTTTATTAAGTGTAAATAGAGATAATAACTAGAGTAACTAGAGTAGGTGTATATATCTTTTAAATTCAATCTAGTAGTTTGTTACAAGTTAGATTTTATTAGATTGTAACTCTCTCTCATCTTTTAGGTAATTAGTAAAAATCCAGAAATTGAAAATTCATATAATTTCTACCATATCTTTCAATATTTGATTGATATCTCACTCTAACTTGAAATTTTAATTTCAGATTTATCTTTAAATATATTATCTAATTGATTGTAATTTTTAGATTTTTGGTATTTACTAACATATCTTTTGTAATTGTCTTATCTAATTATCTTAAAAGTATTTTCAAATATTAATTTTTTCTTTCCTAATTACTCTTAATTTTTGAAAAACATGTAGACATCTTTTTAGTTTTAGTTTTTAAATTTTTTTATATCTCGAATCTCTGTTAGTAAATATAGTATGCATAATTTAGTTGGTAGATTTATCTTTAATTTTCATATTTTTCTTTCCCTTTAATTTTCAAATTTTCACGTATATATTAGATATGTTTCTTATATATATATATATATATATATATATATATATATATATATATTAGAGTAGTTTTTTTTTTCAGATTTTATTTTCCTTATATTTAAAATATTTTCTAAAAATCATAAAAATATATATCTTTTTAACCTTTATGTTCATTATAGGATAATTAGTTTTTAATTTTCAGATTTTATTTATCTTCAAGTGTATCAAATTTGAAAAAAACTAAAAAAATAAATATATCTTCTATTTTTATATTTTTACTAAATTAAAATGCTAACTATTCCTTAAATAAATATAGATATAATTAGCATTTTAATTTTAGATTATACCTCTTATATAAAAAATTTCAAAAATTTTAATTAAAAATATATCTTTTATTTTCTGTTTTTTATTTTTTAGTACTTAGGATAGTTATCTTTTATTTTCAAATTTTAATATTTTCCTTTTTAGTTAATTTTTTGAAAAATTAATAATATTTTTATATCTTTTATTTTCTATTTAAACTAATTAAACTAACCACTCTACTCATACCTATTCTAAGTTTCTATTTTATGCTTACATGTTAGGTATAAGAAGCAAAACGGTTGTTCTAACTCCTCTTGATCCCAAAATCAAAAACACTTTTCAAAAGCTAAAGGGAGAAGCTTTGTGTGCCAAGAAGCAACTGCTCAATCCTCTTCAAGCTCATCAACCGAAGCAACTGAAATAGACAATGAAGGAATGACGGAAGTAAAGCAAACCATGATAAAATTTGCAACTGGTCAAGGAGCTGACATGAGCCAACCCGTTAGACCACCAAACATTGGGGACAACCAAATCAATTTCCCATTGTGGGTCCACAATAGCCTCAACCACTACCAATTCGTGGGAGCAAGCACTGAGGTCATCTCATAGGATTTCTACAATTATGCGTATCGATAAGGCTTTTTGGTATCAATGATGAATATATTAAACTATTACTCTTTTCCTTCTCTTTGGGAGGAAGTGTGGTCGATTGGCTCAACTCGCACTCACATCATCCACTAACCACATGGGAGGAAGTCAAAGACAAATTCCTCAATCACTTCTTCCTCGAGTTTGGAGTTGAAGCTATCATGGAGCACATCGTCAACTTCAAACAAACTCCAACTGAAATGTTATTTGATGCATGGAAGAGATACAAATCCCTTTTAAGGAGTTGTCCTTTTGATGGAAACAACCAATTCATGCAAATTTCAATGTTGATGAAAGGAATTACCAACGATTATAGAAGGATGATCAATGCATCATTCGAAGGAAACTACCTCAATAAAACCACCACTCAAGTGAAGACCATAATTAAAGATCTGCCAGCTAGTGAGAAAACCATAAAAACAAACGGGTCAAATCCCCAAAAAGGTATGTATGAACTTAATGCTTAATATATCCTTTTAGCTCTTCAACAAAAGATGCAAGTGCAAATAGAAGCAATGACTAAGGCAATCCAATAAATCTCGCAACAACTCCAAAAGGTCATCTCAAAGAAAACTCAACAAGCATTCATGGGTGAAGAATATGGAGGAAGCCATTAAACATCAAAATGCACCAAGGTACCAACCAAGGAGGTTGACTACATGGGAGGACAACAATGATCGTACAATAACTTCCAACAAAGAGGTTTCCAAAACATATATGGAAACTACAACCATATGAGAGACAACAAACCACAACAAAGACCAACTTTGTGGGACTACACCACAAAGTTGGAAGAAGTCTTGACCAAACTCACCGAAGTGTTCATTACTAACCAGAAAACACCAAAGTCACAATCTTAAGCATAGAGACTCAAATAGGGCAATTGGCCAAATAATTGCAAGCCTTTTCAATTGGCTTTCCCGCACCCACGGAGGAGAACCCAAAGGGACATTGCAAAACTATTTTCTAAACCATAGAGTGTGATGTGGGAGGTGAAGAAGAAGAGGTAGAAGAAAGAACCATGCTAGAAGAAGAGATGAAAGCACAAGTTAACCCTTTAACCCAAGGTATGAAATCCTCACTTAATCCTCCATTGTTTGATTTTAGCAAGCAAAGCATCCATAAGCAAGGAGACGATGAGATGATGGCCAAATTCGAGAAATACATGGAGATGCTACAAGGGAAGAAGGAGGAACCACCTATTGAAAAACTCACATGGGACGTGTTAAATGAAGTAAGATCCACAAGACATTTGGAGGACAAGGGATGTTTTACCATCCCTATGACATTGAAAAATATCTCTATCGACCATGCACTACTTGACTTAGGCACGAGTTGAAACCTCATGCATCATTCTTTCTTAGAGAAGATTGGTCGCCTTAACCTAAAGGCTACCAACATGACTATACAACTTATCGATGGTTCTAAAAAGAAAGCACTATGGAAAGCGGTAAACGTGACAATAAAGGTAAGTAATTTAACATTAAATATTGATTTTTTTTTGTAATGGATATAGAGGAGGACCAACAAGTTCTAATCAGTCTAGGAAGATCCTTCATGAAAACCATTCATGTAGCCATCAATGTTCGTAAAGGAGTCTACTCACTTAGAGAGGGCAAGAAACAAATGTTCTAGAACATTCAAGGCATTGAAGATTTTCCCAGCAAATCGACTCATCAATAACACCATCATACAACACTTTGACAATCCACATGCCATATGTTAAGCTATTGATGTTAAAGAAACGCTTATTGGGAGACAACCTAGCTTTCTAACTTTTACTTTTTACATTACATTCATTTAGAATTGTTTTTAGATTTAAGTTTGGAGTTCAAAATAAAATTATCACTTAGTAGCATAACACTAACTTGCATTTTTGTGTTTTGTTCATCATGTGCAGTCTTATTAATGCCCAACTCATTTGGAGGACTACGTACTCGCTGTCTAGGGAGGTGGCGAGGTTCAGAATCGTCTTTGAATCCAACGTCATAAAAAATCAAGACTTTCGATGACGGTTTCTTAAAAAATCGTCTTAGAAACACACGCCCTTCTAAGACAATTCTTAGATAAGAACCATTTTAGAATGATACCCTTCTAAGACAGTTCTTAGATAAAAACAATTTTAGAATTATACCCTTTTAAAATCGTCTTAGAATTGTTTTTCTTAATTTTTTTTTAAAAAATAAGAATTCTAAGATGGTTTTTCAGACAACCGTTTTAGAAAGTAGATTTTCTAAGACAGTTCTCTAGAAAACAGCCTTAGAATCCTCTTTTTTTTTTTTTATAAAAAAAATGAGAATTCTAAGACGGTGTTTCAAATAACCGTCTTAGAATGTACACTTTCTAAGGCGATTTTTCAAAGAACCGTTTTAGAATGTGTTTTTTTTTAAAATTAAAAATTCTAATAAAATAATAGAAAAAGAAAATTTCTAATAAAATAATATAAAATGTTAATAATGAAATTTTCATATCAATTCTAATAAAGTAATACAAAAAAGAATTTTTTTTATATCAATTCTAATAAAGTAATGCAAGAAAAGTGGTTCTCAGACTAGTGAACTTCACTATGCTTTCTTCTCCTTGTCATATTCCAACAAACCACTTTGGTACTTTTACTAGGTTCCAAGGCAAGCTGTGATATCTCCAAGTCATGTTTCCTCACTAGTTTATAGAAAAGAGGTGAAACTTCCGTACTTAACAAAGACAAAATTAAAACAAAGCTGTAGGAGTGACAACAATCACTTATCTAACAATTTATTCAAAATGACAATTCAATCATTCATAATTTACCTTGGTCATTCCTAATGAATTTCATCAGTCTGTAAAAAAAACAAACCAAAACCAACAACCCCTCAATGTATCACAATAAATTAATTACTACAGGAACTATTTGTAATTGTAGATTAAAAAAATTAAAATGTTGCCATATTAGTTTTTTTAAAAAAAAATGACATATTACTAGTAGACAAGACAACTTCAAGAAATAAAATATTTAACAATTTAATAATTTCAGAAAATAATTGATAGAGACTATAAAAAAAGAGTCTCTAATTGATAATAAATTAAATATTTGAAAGATTCATTCAGGGGACTAATCTAATTTTGTTTTAGATCATTGAAAAATTAATTTAGTAACTAAAATTCATAAAAGATTAAAAATGATAACATGTGTAATTTTAAAAAGCTAACTTCAAGATTTAGTCTATTTTTTATTAACTTATCATAATAAAATGGTAATAGAATTATTTAGTCATCAAGAAAAAATGAGAGAAAACATTGACTACAATTTTTTTTATAACATGACTACATTTTATTTTATTTTTAAATTTATAGCAGAAAGAGTTGAATTGAAGTGAGATAGTTTACCTGGTGGAGATGGGAAGATTGGTGTGGTGGTGGCTAAAATTCAGAGGCCTCTTTACATATCTCTCTCCCTCTGATTTACAAATTAGATTAAATTAAAATCACCATTGGCATGAGAGAACATCACATGTATGCGCGACCAACATGAATAGCATACACCAGCCAGTAAAATGTACAATTATAACCTTGAGTTTGGAGTCCTAAATGAACAACATAATTTCTGGAGAAGACAAAATAGAATGAATAGATTGTAGAGTGGAAAAATCAAGAGAGAAGCAAATTTATCTTAGTTTCAAAGTACAATATTATTTCTAAATATGACCAAAAACATATATGTAGATAACCCTCCATTAAAGATTGATTTGTTAACTACAAATCCCAAGCATATGAGAAAGCAGAGAGATGGAAAAAAAAGTATAGGAATATAAAGGTTGCATGGATCAAGTTTTTAAATAAAGAAATAGAAAATTGTACACTATTTACTTCAATGGTTTTTGTTTTTCGGATCACTTTATGGTTGTCAAATAATATGCATACATCTAATACAATACTACAAACATTAATAAAGCAATACCAAGAATTTTTTCTTTATGAGAACAGGAACACAAATGTGAATTTTACCTTTGACACTGCAACATGATTTCTTTTTATAACACCAACCAAGTATTATTAGTATTCCAGCAACTATAGCCACGACCAAAGAAACTTTTATTGCCACTAGGACTCCACTCTTCATGTGGCCCTCAATGGCGTGTTCTAATTAAATTTGATCACAAATTTGCAAAGGTAAGATAAATATTCACATATGAAAATGTATCCTATCTAAAAAATTTATTTGAAGAAAGACTAATAATTAGTTGCAAAGCCAAGTTCCTACCTAATTCTGAAGCATCGATCAATTCAAACATATAAAAATGCATGCATGCATGCAATCTGGTTTTTCTCTTAACAAGCTACATGGTGTGCTGTATAAATAATAATACAACCAATAAAATTGTAGAATTCATTTGCTAATACTTGGATGTGGAGCTATTAGGTCCTCTAGCCTGAAGTACTTCTTCACCCTATTGGAATCAGCTTTTCCGACAGCTCCAATTGATTCAACAATCTCCAAATTCTTTTTCTATGTAGTTAATCTTCGTTCTACACCCTGAAGTACACCAAAAATGTGAAAGGTTCTATTATCAGCATCAATAGATGCACAAAATTGACCAGATTACACATAAACAGATAGCGCAAAAAGAGTTCACTAAAAAGAGTTCCCACAACAGCCGTATTATATCTATGGACCCAAAAGAGTTCAACCAGTAATTCAGTCAACACAGTGAATAAAATATTCATAATTGTCTTGCTTCTTATTCTTATGGAGAAGAATGAGTAACTTGAATTCTCGTGAGAATGAAAGTTTTTTTTTTTTTACAATAACTACCTATCCTAATTTTATTTGTCCACATTTATTTATTTTTTACTTATATTTTTAATTATTTTTTTTTTGAAATTATTATTGTCAAACAAATATGTTCATTAGAATAATATTCTCAAGCATGAATATTCTTGGAAATATGATTCCTGAGAATAAAATTTCTTACCTTGTATTAAAACCATCTTGTTTTTTAAAATACAGAGAAAGATCTTATGAACCCAATGTTTTAACACTCTTTAAATTCATTTCTTGATTATTAACAAGATAAATAACATAAGGTATAAGCTATTGTGAATATAATCTATATGGCATGTGGCAAATTCCAGAAAAACATATGAACATTGGAAATATTGGTGCATCAAGAAGCACACACCTGAGAACTATTGCAATAAAAGCATGAAAAGAGTTTTAATTAACCCAAAACCATAGTAGGTAGATATCTCTACAGTGTGTATACTCATGCTTGTGTGGGACCTATCTTTTTCAGGCTCATGCCATCAAGGACTTGTAGGAGTCTTTTTCAAAATTAATATTAGTACATAAATCCTAAGAGAGATGTTGAATTGAAGGTTCAAAATCATCAACAACATCACAGAAGACATGACTTGTTATTTTAAAATTATTGATGCAGTTTCTGAGTGCATATTCAGATATACCAGTATGAGCATGACTTTATTGAGATTATTTACTTGAATTGGATTATCATTAGCAAGTGTTAAATTCTGATGCTGAGATAGCTCCATCTCAAGTTTTACAAGTCATGGTGATCTCGATTAAAATTTGTTAAAAGAAAACTATGTCATGTTTGTGAAGGTTATGTTATATGTAGCGGGAGAGAACAAAGGTTACAAAGTAGTGAAGCCAAGCCAAGAAGAACCTGAAGATGGTTGATCTACTGCAAGAAACAAGGCACAAGGAAAAGAGACAAGGAAGAAACTAAAAAACCCTATCCATAAAAGATTAAAACAAGAACTAGCATGAACTCCTTTATCACCAGAAATGGTTAAATCAAACTGAACTCCTTTATCCATAAAAATGCCACCGCTTTGAAAATAATAACGGTTTTCAGAGAACCGTTGTTGAGCTTGTGTCTTTGAATCCGGTTTTTTTAGTAGTGACAATTCTAAAAATAGGAGGCTAAACATTCATTGTAAGTGTGTAGAATTCTCAAGTAGTTCTTAGAATTATATTTTAAACTTCCACCTTAGTAGATTCCTCCATTATTCCATTAGGCACTCTAGGTTTCATTGTATTATTTTTATAAGTACAATTCCTTCCATCTAGGAGAGGAAAGGATGAATCTGTTTCACTGTAATTCTATCAATTCAATACTTCATCTTAATTTCTTTATTTGTTTTCGTACTTAATGCTTTTATTTGATTGGTCGTCTTTTAAATGAATTTAGGAATTGACTTGCGCTTTGGCAAGCCTTGTTGAAATATGAAAATAAATCAAGTACTTAATTGGGATTATCTCTAGGGATAGAATAATCTTGGTTAAGCCTCACTAATTCTCGACCATTAATGTTGATTGCTTGTGTCAGTATGTCCAAGGGATTGAATATCGGGCAAGTAGTTTAAAATATGCGACCATGCGGGAGCTTGGGTAGAATACATTAGTGAATTATGGATGAGCAAGAGAGATGATTGGATAATTGTGAAGTTATAGTTGATCGAGCGAATTCCAAGTCCAAACCTAGACATTTATTCATCAAGATTGACGTCACCATCCAAGTCTAGTATTTGTATCTTTACTTAATTATTTTGTTGTCATTTAATTTTTATTACAATTTATGTTATGCTATTTATTTCATGACAATCTCAAAACAAAAATACAAAAACTTAGTTCTTAGTTAAATAATTACATGAAATGTCTCCTTTATTCCTTTGTGAGACGACCCGAACGATAGTTTAGTTACTATATCATGATTGGGTTATAGTTGACCTAGAAGCTGAATCTAACGTGAAAAACAAACCCTAAGAAAATAATTTTTCTCCCAAAGTACATTTGTAATTTCTTGGAATCATAATTTTGTTCCCTTAGTTTCAAAGAAAAAAAGAACATGGATTTGGGAAGCATTATTGAGGTGTGGTAAGATGCTTTGAAGTGTATGCAATGGAGCATTGCAAATGACTAAATTGTTTCAATTTGGAGTCACTATTGGTTAGCCTCTAGAATATTTCTAATTGATGAGGCTGCTATCCCTATTCCTCCTTTTTTTGTAAAACCAAGAGCGCTTTGATATTTTAGCTCAAGATCAATGATGAAAATCTATAGAGGACTTTATCTATTCCAACTTCACATCTTGCTTTTGTAAATGAGAAGTTTCTCAACCATGGCCAACAAGGTTTCTTTGACACTCTTCCAGGGAGGCATGGTCGATGTATTGAAAGCGGCAATGGTAGAGTATTGGTTGAGACTTGCTTGACTAGGTAATTATAAGGAGATACATAACTAACTTAAGAGACTTGCTTAACATAGAATATTGAAAGCACCAACAAGGTTTCTTCAATGTATACTCTTTTTTATTATTTAAGGGAGGCAAAAAGGCATTACATGTGTATCCTACAAGGGAATGAGATCCTAATAAGGAAGGGAATATCCATTATTAGCTGCTAAAGAATCTACTATGGAATGAGATTCACCATCTTAGCTGCATAATGATGGTTATAGATGAAGTTACCCCAAAATAAATACCCCACGCATGATAGGTATCACCTCTAAGCTTTGTTAGTTAATATATTATTCATCACCATCATTATATGTGACTCTGTTATAAAAAGATACAATGATGAAACCTGACAATATATACTGATACAAAGTGACACGAGCTATGTTTCCCAACATTAACAATGACTACCACGAATTAATGGGATTCGAGTCATGGGTACAAAATTACATTTAAGTACTTGGAGGAAAGGTACTTTCCTCCACAGTGATTCTTCCAATTCGAATAAGATTATTTTTAGTGTAAAATATCTTTGGTCTAGAGCAAAAGAACAATGACCGGCACATTGATCTCAACAATTTGCTGAAATTTATTTTTGCGTCAAGTTTATTGTTCTATTAGTACTTGGTATACATACAAATATGCATAACAAAATTGAGATATGTTATTTCAAGTTAAGTAATAAAAAGTAATGTAATAAACATGAATAATCGGAAACATTATGTAATTAATATCTTTAAAACAAATATGGCTCATCAAATCTAACAATTAAAAACAATTTCAGATGATAATTAAGGCAAATCAACCTGTAACATAAATGTCTTTAAATAGAAAGTGTTCCACAATGAAAACAGTAAGCAAGAACCTTTTCAAACATTCAAAGAATACAACACTAACTTGATAACATAAAAAATAAAAACCCTAATTATGTCATCGGCTTCAAAGCACTACTCTATCAAACCTGGGTATATGCGTCCCAGCTAAACATTACTTGTGATGTAGCACCTAATTTGCTCAATAAATTTAAAGAATAATTATTGTTAAAGATAGTTAGTGGGTCTATTTTAAAACTGATATGGAAATTAAGTTTTACATTTAATACTTGGGTCTATTTTACTTATATATAAAGGATAGAAAGTGTACTTACCAAAATCTAGAGATGTCCCATGTCAAAGTTGACATGGCCAAAGTAGGCTTCAAGATCTCACATGTCGGACTGAGATTAGCCTTTGTTAAAAGGACAAGAACCTGGAAAACAAAGGAATTCATCGCTCAAGTAAGTATGTGACTTAGGAGAGTATGAGTGAGTATGAAAGGGGTGAGATGGAACCTAGTACTAATAAAGTGGAATAGGAGTTGTTGATCCATATTTGTAAGGGTTATTACGGTGATGTAACAGCTCTTGCATATAATTACTAGCTTGTAGATAACCATTAGTAGATAATTGTAACTTACAAATAAGGTGTAACTTATAAATAATTGAGTCCCTTCCACGAGATAAGGAGGTTACAACATATTCAAATAATAAAGTGGTTAGAGATAACTTGTCAGTTTGAGAGCCAAGCTGCTAAGGGCGTGACATCCATGCTCCTGTGCCAGGGATGACATAGAGAATAGATGTGTGTATCGAGTACCACGTAGTTTAACACATGTATTTTGCGTACCTTGGACAGTACATAAGCCCCCCAAGCTTTGAGCCAGCTTGTGAGCAAAAGAGGTTGTCCATTGTCATGGAAGATTGTTTTGTGTCGAGGGTAGTAGCCTCGACAAGTAGGAGGGTCGTGAGTTTATTGAGCCCCTAAGCATGGACAAGAGTTGTCCAATGTTAAGAGTGGTAACCTCGACAAGTGAAAAAGTTGTAGGTCTTTGAGGCTTGTCAAGCCCCCAGCCAGGACAAGTGTTGTCCAGGCTGCTTTTGTCAAGTTGTTTGGGGTGGACCTGCTTTTGGTCTTGCAGGAAAAATCAGACGTGCCATGTGAGGGGAGTCTTGTATTTGAAAATTCTGCCCTTCTTTTGACTATTGGAGAGTGCATTGAAGACAAATGTTTCATTTGTCATTTTGCTTTAAGCGAGTACAATGCTCGCATGTTGCTCTTGCATATGTGTCACTCACAGAGTGGGCACGTACTGAAGATGCAGTACATGGGTGAGTAGAGTTGCATTGTAGTGCAAAATTTTAGGGTATCAATTTAGTTTTTGCCAATTACCAAAGAGTCACACCTCCACTTTAAATGGAGTGGACATTTTGATTTGTGACCACCATTACTTTGAATTTTCTGTCTTCTCTTCCTGAAACTTCCTTGCCTTTGTGCTCACGATTTGCAATTCCCTTTCTTCTTCATTTTTATTCTTCACTTTCAAGGTATTATCTTCGGCAATGTCTTTCATTTTTTACTCTGCCATAGGCATGTGTGCTAGTGATTTTGTAGGTTTGATAGTGGCTGAAGAAGTCATCTCCATCAAAGGTTCCTCCTCAGAGGAGACTCATCGTGGGGCTTCTGATAGCAACTCATCTTCCTCAAAGAGGTTGACGATCTTGCGTCGTGTTGTTGGAGGCCCCTCTCGCCTCTACAAGAGAGCACAACATCTTGCTTCTTCTCTGGACGAGGAACCTGTTCCAGTCACCACAATTCTTCCCTCTTCTATTTTTTGGGGAGTAGGAAAGAGTGGTGCTGGGGATGTTAGGGCTTCCCTCAGGTGCGGCGTAGTCATAATGCTAGGTCGCCATCGTCACCCCTGTTGTTGCTGGCCATGATTGGGTGAGGGACGATGTTTTTGTAATATCGATCCTCCCTTACTTTTGTGGCAAGTGTCACTGTCCTTCATGCTTTACATGGCTCATGACACCTAAGCACACTTAGTGGAGAATCTTGGAATTGATCTTGGATTAGTGGGCTGAACCATAACTAAAATTCACTAATCATAATTAGTGAAATTTTGGCTCCACAAATTCAATTTCAAATTCAAGTTAAATTTGAATTGAAATTCAAATTTCCCTCCAATTTTGTGTAACACTTAGGCTATAAATAGAGGTCATGTATGTGCATTTTTTTTTAACTTTGATGATTTGAAAATCAAACTTCAGATTTTAAAGCTCTTTTAGAGCACCAAATTTCGTGCTATTCTCTTCCTCTCCCTTCATTCATCTCCTTCTTCCTCCAAGCTCTTATCCATGGCCTCCTTTGGTGGTGAGCTTCTTCTAGACTCATCTTCTCCTTGAAATGGTGTCTCCTCTCTCTCTTCCTTCTCCATTCTGCTGCCATTCATCTTCCAAGAAGCAAAGGAATCCATTGATGAAGAAGATCCTAGGCCTACAAGCTCCAATGGAGCTTACATCATGTGGTATCAAGAGCATCTTCATCTAGGTGATGTTCTTTTGCTTCCTCTATCTTTTTGTTCGGTGAATTCTCTTTAATTCCTCATTCTTCATCTTATTCTCCATGTATATCCTCCATTGTCTTGTGGTTTGGTGCTGTTTAGAGTAGATTAAAAAAAAATAAACCGATTAAATCTTAGATCTACACTTGTTCTTGCATTTCTATGGTTCAAATTTTGTAGACTCTGGAATCATGTTTTTGTGTTTATTTTAGGTTCTATCATTTTTCATTCATAATATTCTTGTGCTGAACCTTTAGATCTAAATTTTCTTCCAAAATATTGATTAGAAAAAAAAACACAAAAATCTAAGTGTAAATCACTTAATCCATGTTGTCTTAGAGTCATGTTTAGTCATAGTAATTATCACATTATGTTCTAAGTTTGTGTTGAATTTTTATTTTGTTTATTGAATTCTAGATACATTTGTTCATGTATTCTTGTCATTCTTAGCCTATCTTTTGAATTTTGAGTATAATTCATGCATGTTATTTAGTTCATAACATGTTCTAAATCAATTCCTAGAAGTAGTCTTGTTGTTGAACTCTTTTTTTTGTTTTCTAGGTTTCCTACATGATGCCTATGATGAAGTTGAGTTCTGGTGCTGAGTTGTGGCTGGATTTGTGAATCAAAATAAGTCCTAAGCTCTCTTGAATTTTGTTATTCAAGATAATTGAGCATAAGCATACACAAATTGTAACTATCCAAGCCTTAAGCAACATAAACACTACTCTTGATTTCTAGGTTGAAATTGCTGGTGCTGGCAGCTTGAACATACGAACTTGTATAAATTACTGGGAATTGGTCACTATGTTTTTTGAGCTGAAATTTGTACTTAATTTTCTACACATCTGGACCAAAATTACAAAAAAAGAACCAAGCGATTTGGATCAATGGAAAAAAATAATAAAAATCTTACAAATTGGCTGGAAAATCAGTCTCCAGGAAAAAAAAAGTGAAAGAGAAGTGTGCTTGTTATTTGGGCTCAAAATTTGTTCTATAATTGGTGCCTATTTTATACCAATCCTTGTTCTGAAATTTCAATTGAAAATTGTTGTGAAAACAAGTGCCAAAACTAGAGGTTTCTTGACTTTTTTTTTTTTTTATAGTTTTTCTACTCTACTCTAGAGCCATTCTAGGTTTCTCTTTGAGTCCTAGCTTGCTTTTGTGTGCTTTTCATTGCTTTAATTGTTGAATAATCCTTGAAAATTTATCTTGTTAAAATTCTATTGGTTTAGCTTTCATTTCATTTTTTTTTGGTCTTTGGTTATTGCTTGTCTCTTTGTTTCCTTGCTTGTGAGTTGCCATATAGGGAATTGGAAAGGAGGATTAGTGCCATACCTTGAAGAATTTGAGTCAAGAAGCAAGGGGCTAACCACTTTAAGAGCTATTGGACTAAGAAGCACTCCAAATTGAGTGAAACACCAAAGAGAGAATAGCCACCACAATTGAGGACTTTTTTTTTTTGTAATTTTGTAATTGGCAATTTGCTTTGCTTTCAAATTTTGTAACAAAAAGGCCTTTCATTGGAAGTAAGTTGGGAGCCTCCAATAGGTCACCCTACTTCCATTTGTATGTAATAATTTTTGTCAATTTTCCCTTAGGATAGTGAGTGTTTTGTTGGGAACCTTAAATAGGTCATTCAAACACTCTTAGGATCCACCTAGTTTGCATTTCTTGCTTACTTTCATAGCTTATTTCCTTTACCCTCCATTGTCAAACTGCCTAGATAGCTTGCCTTTTACCAATTAGTTTTTACCTTATCTTTCACACCTCTTTTAGTGTTTATTTTGGCTAGTTTTAACCATAGTTTCTTTTACCTTTTGTTTTCAAACCCCTAACAAGAAAGAACCATAACTTAGGAACCAACATGAGTCTTCATTCTTCATCTAGTGTTAATGGTGAGGGTTCTACTCCTTAGGACCCCTTGCATAAGATATTAGATGAGTTGAGATCCCTTAAGTTGTGGAAAGAAAAGCAAGAGAGCAAAGAAAAAGGTAAAAAAAGAGTGGAAGAAATAAGTCAAGATGAAAGAGAGAAAATAAGAGAGGAAGAAAGAAGAAAAATAATGAAAGAAATGAAAAGAGAAAAACATGCCTCCTATAGTAGTCATTGTAGAAACAAGCTTCATGATGATAAATCAAGTATAATTCAAGTAGTTTTGATGATGACAAAAAGTCCAAAAGAATAATGTCATGATTGAGTCAACAAGTTCAAGATCAAGATTAAAGAAAAGACATCAAGAAGAATCAAGATTCAAGAGAAGAAACCAAAAAGCAACAAGTCAAGACTTCGCAAGGGAAGTATTGAAAAAGATTTTTCAAAAACCAAACATAGCACAATTTTGTTTTACAAGAAAAGTTTTTCCAAATTTTTCTAAGTTACCAGAGTATTTACTCTCTGGTAATCGATTACCAGTTTCCTGTAATCGATTACCAGTGGTAAAGTTTGATTTCAAAAGCTTTTAACTGAATTTGCAACGTTCCAAATGTTTTTTAAATGGTGTAATCGATTACAATATATTGGTAATCGATTACCAGTGTATCTGAACGTTGAAATTCAAATTCAATTGTGAAGAGTCACATCTTTTCATGAAATGCATTGTGTAATCGATTACATGGTTATGGTAATCGATTACCAGTGACAAGTTTTGAATAAAAAGTCAAGAGATGTAACTCTTCCAATGGTTTTCTCAAAGATTTTCTCAAGGTTATAACTCTTCCAATGGTTTTCTTGACCAAACATGAAGAGTCTATAAAAGCAAGACCTTGACTTGTATTTCAATAACTTTTACAACTTTTTAGAACAACTTCTTAGAATTTCTTGAACAACTTTTGAGAAATCTCAAAACCTTTGCTACTTATCTTTCTTCTTCTTCCTTTGCCAAAAGCTTTCTACGTTTTCTAGTTTCCAAACCTTGTTCTTTCACAGAACACAAAAGTGTACTATATCTTTTTATTCTCTTCTCCCTTTGCCAAAAAGAATTCAACAAGGACTAATCGCCTGAATTATTTTTGTGTATCTCTTCTCCCTTTTCCAAAAGAACAAAGGACTAACCACTTGAATTCTTTAGTGTCTCCCTTCTCCCTTTTCAAAGAATTCAAAAGGACACAGTCTGAGAATTCTTTTGATTCTTCCCTTTCCCTTAAACAAAAGATTTCAAAGGACTAACCGCCTAAGATATCTTTTGTTTCCCCTTTACAAAGTTTCAAAGGACTAACCACCTGAGAACTTTGTCTTAACACATTGGAGGGTACATCCTTTGTGGTACAAGTAGAGGGTACATCTACTTGGGTTGTTGTAACTAAGAACAAGCGATGGTACATCTCTTGTGGATCAGTTCTAGTGGAGGATACATCCACTTGGTTGTTCAAAGAGAACAAGGGAGGGTACATCCCTTGTGGATCTTTGCTTGTAAAGGTTTTTACAAGGTTGAAAGAAATCTCAAGGACCGCAGGTTGCTTGGGGACTGGATGTAGGCACGGGTTGTTGCCGAACCAGTATAAAATTCTTGTGTTTGTCTTCTTCTTCCCTACACTTTTAATTTCCGCTGTGCACTTTTAATTATCGCTTTTACTTTTGGTTAAGTTTCAATTACTGTTCTTTACTTTCTTAACTTGGTAATAAAAGCCTAATTAAATCTAGTGACATTAAGAAGGATAGATTTTTAAATAATCAAGGTACATTAATAATTAATTCAACCCCCCTTCTTAATTATTCTGAGGCCACTTGATCCAACAGTCATGACACTTGCAAGAGTTTAAGTGAAGAACTTAGCGACTATTATAGAGGGCGCCATAGTTCACATACTAAACATCACTCCCAAAGAAGAGAAAAGGATAGAAGGCCTCAAGAGGTTAACATCAGCCTCCCATATTTCCATGGAAAAGATAATGTTGAGGCCTACTTAGATTGGGAAATGAAGGTTGAACAACTCTTTGCTTGCCATCATATTAGTGAAGAGATAAAAGTTCCATTGGCTACCCTTAGCTTTCAAGGGTATACCCTCTATTGGTGGACTTCCCTTGTTAGGGATCAAAGGATTCATGGGGATCCTCCAGTAGAGTATTGGAATGATCTTAAGAGTGCCCTTAGGAAGAGGCACATTCCCTCCTACTATGAAAGGGAGCTTATGGACAAGCTCCAAAGGCTTAGACAAGGGATTATAAGTGTTGAAGAATATATACAACAAATGGAACTACTCCTTTTAAGAGCTGGACTTAGGGAGGAGGAAAGAACAAGCATAGCTAGGTTCCTTAGTGGGCTTAATATGGAAGTGAGGGACAAGGTTGAACTCCTTCCATATAGGGACCTAGATGAGCTAGTAAAACTTTGTATAAGAGTGGAGCAACAACTTAAAAGAAAGCCTTCTTCAAAATCTTATGGCTCTCACTCTTATCCAATGAAGGACCAAGCCAATGGAGTTTTAGGGGCTGCACTTTCAAAACCCAAGGAAGATAAGGGTAAGACCATAGAGAAATACACCCCTAAGACTAGTTCCCAAGAAAGGACTAGCAACATTAAATGCTTCAAATGTCTTGGGAGAGGTCACATTGCCTCTCAATGCCCCACAAAGAAAACCATGATCATGAGGCGTCAAGACATTTATAGTAGTCAAGAGGAGACTACTTCTTGCCCTTCCTCTAATGGAAGTGAAGATGAAGTAAGGGGTGAAGAGTCTAGTGAGGAAGTCTACCCCCATGAAGAAGGTGACCTCTTAATGGTTAGAAGGCTCCTTGGAGGTCAATCTAATGATTTATCTCAATCCCAAAGAGAGAACATCTTTCATACAAGATGCAAAATTTTAGATAAAACTTGTTCTCTCATTGTGGATAGTGGATCTTGTTGCAATTGTTGTAGCACAAGACTAGTTTCCAAGTTGAACCTCACTATCATTCCCCACCCAAAACCTTATAAACTTCAATGGCTCAATGAGCAAAGGGAAATGATAGTTAACCAACAAGTAAAGGTACCTTTCTCCATTGGGACATATAAGGATGAAGTTAATTGTGATATAGTTCCCATGGAGGTAGGACATATTCTTTTAGGAAGGCCATGTCAATTTGATAGGAAGATCATTTACAATGGCCTAACTAATGAGATTACCCTCACCCATCTTGGCACTAAATTTGTGTTGCATCCTCAAACACCTTCACAGGTGGCCAAAGATCAACTAACTATGAAAGATAAGAGGGATTAGGAAGAAAAACTAGAAAAACAAAAGAAAAAGAAGGATAGTAAGGCCTTGTCTTCAAAGGCCAAAGGGAAGGAAAAATAGAAAAAGGATTCCTCCAAGAAGATTGTTAAGAAGGAAAATCATTTTGCAACAAAAGGTGATATTAAAAGAGCACTCATTCTTAAACAATCTTTCTACCATCTCCTATCAAGGGAAACATCCCTTAGCACTGCCACAATTCCTACATTTGAGACCTTACCCCTAAAGGTCCAAGAACTCTTACATGAATTTGTTGATATATTTCCCAAAGAGATACCCCCTAGGCTACCTCCTTTAAAGGGAATAGAACACCAAATGGATTTAGTCCCAGGAGCAAGCCTTCCTAATAGGCAAGCCTATAGGACTAACCCTCAGGAGACTAAGGAGATAGAGTCTCAGGTTAAAGAATTGTTGGAGAAGGGCTGGGTCCAAGAGAGCCTAAGCCCATGTGTTGTGCCAGTGTTGTTGGTGCCCAAAATGGATGGTACGTGGAGAATGTGTACAGATTGCAGGGCCATCAACAACATCACTGTAAAGTATAGAAACCCCATTCCTAGACTTGATGATTTGCTTGATGAGTTGCATGGTGCCAATATCTTTTCAAAAATTGATATTAAAAGTGGGTATCACCAAATCAAGATGAAAAAAGGTGATGAGTGGAAAACCACTTTCAAGACCAAGTTTGGTTTATATGAATAGCTAGTGATGCCTTTTGGGCTCACTAATGCACCAAGCACCTTTATGAGGCTTATGCATCATGTCTTAAGGGATTTCATAGGTAGATTTGTAGTTGTTTATTTTGATGATATTTTAGTGTACAGTAGGAGCCTAGATGATCACTTAGGACATCTCAGGCAAGTTCTTTCAGTCCTTAGGAAAAACACCCTCTATGCAAATATAGAGAAGTGTACCTTTTGTGTACATAATATAGTTTTCTTAGGTTTTGTAGTTGGCAGAAATGGGGTCCAAGTGGACCCTGAGAAAATCAAGGCCATCCAAGAATGGCCCACCCCAAAAAGTGTGGGAGATATTAGGAGCTTCCATGGGTTAGCAAGCTTCTATAGAAGGTTCGTTCCTAACTTCTCTACAATTGCATCACCTCTCAATGAGTTGGTGAAGAAGAATGTGGCATTTACCTGGGGTGAAAAACAAGAGCAAGCCTTTGCTTTGCTCAAAGAAAAGCTTACTAAGGCACCTGTTCTAGCTCTTCCTGACTTTTCAAAAACTTTTGAGCTAGAATGTGATGCCTCTGGAGTGGGAGTTGGAGCTGTATTGTTACAAGGTGGGCACCCTATTGCTTATTTTAGTAAAAAACTTCATAGTGCCACCCTCAACTGCCCCACCTATGATAAAAAGATTTATGCCATAATAAGAGCCCTCCAAACTTGGTAAAGTTACCTTGTTTCCAAGGAATTTGTCATTCATAGTGATCATCAATCACTTAAGTACATTAGAGGGCAAAGCAAGTTAAACAAGAGGCATGCAAAATGGGTAGAGTACTGTCATACCCTAATTTCGTCCGGGAACTATTGCTTGATGGCATGCAACCTTTGATTGACCGCTTCGAGGTACTTGGCACCTTTTTTTGCGCAATATGTGAAGTCCCAAGACGTGCCGAAAATCAAAAGGAAGCGTTGTTACGCAATCCGTGAAATTCCGTAACGTGACGGAAATCAAAAGGAAGTATTGTTACGCAATCCGTGAGTTTCCGTAACTCTTCAAAAGCTAAAAAAGGAGTAATTATATGATCCGTAAGGTTCCGTAAACTTACGAAAAGAAAACAAGTGTCGTTACGAAATTCGTAAAGTTTCGTAACGTTACGGAAAAAGAATCACCAAAAATAGCAAAGGGGGTGTATTTAGTAAAAATGGGGTGCAAACAGTAACCAGGCCCACTTGGGCCTTCCAGATTCTTCCTCCAGAAGGCGGTTGCTTTTGGAGGAAGCAACCAGCTCGCCCAAGCGAGCTGGGTGGCAAGCTCGTCCCCTATTTTGCTATAAATAGGGGGAGGAGTGAAGAAGGAAAGGGTTCAGCCTTCTTGGCACTTCGTATTCACTTGAAATTACTGAGGAAAATTGTTTTCGTGAAGAAAATCCAAGCCGAGGTGCTTCCGTGACGTTTCCGTAACGTTTCCGTGGGTGATTTCACGAAGATTTTCAACCGTTCTTCGTCATTCATCGTTCGTTCTTCATTGTTCTTTGGTCTTCAACCGGTAAGTACCCCAAATCGAACTTTTCAATTCATTCTATGTACCCGTGGTGGTCCCCATTTGTTTCGTGTACTTTTATTCTCGCTTCATTTACTTTCCGTACCCCCTTTTGACGTGCTTTAGTCATTTACTTAAGTCATTTTCTCGCCTAATCAAAAATAAAATAAATTTCCACCGATCATTTGATTTGTAATATCCGTTAACTTTTGTTAAAATGAAATCCGACCGTTCGGTTGTGCTGTAACCACGTTGGAAATCAAAAAGAGGTAAAAATAATAATATAATAATCAAAAATATCTTTTAGTAAAATAAAGCGAAAAAATCAATCAGACGTTTCTCTTTGGGATTTCTTTTTCTTAATTGAATTGACTAATAACTAAAGTGAAACTAAGGCTAAAATCAACTCGCAAAGTCAAGCTCGTCCGCAAAAAAATCACTAAAAAGTGATTTGAAAGTTCAATATCTCAGTTTTTCTTACCAAGTAAATGGATCATTTTTAAGGTCCAACGCCTTAAAATGATCACCTTCCAAGTAAAAAGAATCGCTTGATTCACCCTTAAAAAATAACTACTTAGGGCTGATTTCCTCTTCAATGGAGGGTACGTAGGAGCAAGAGCCCCGCTTTTGTCGACCTCAAAAATAAAAAAGGAAATAAAAGTTAAGGTAACACAATTTCACACAATTCTAAAAATAAGGCTGTTGTCCTTTGAGACAAACATGAGAGGTGCTAATACCTTCCTCAAACGTAAATACAACTCCCGAACTTGGAATATTCTTTATGACCGGTTTCCTTCGGTTTTTTCGACATTTTCCACAAATAAACGTTGGTGGCGACTCCGCGCATTTTCCTCCTTTGGAAAGCGCACCCGTGAGCCTCGCCTCGCTCGCCCGCAAAAGGGTAGGTTGTGACAGTTGGCTACTCCACTGGGGACACTTTTTTGTGAGTTAGGCCCATTTTAGGGAATTGTGGAATTGTGAAACTTTGTGTGTGCATTTTGTTGAACGGTGTAAATGTAATAACTGCTGTCTTTTCCACATTTTTACACTGCATTCTAAGCACCCACGGGTTTGAGTAAAAAAGGGGCCCTATACTCGGGTTCATGGGAATCTAAGGAGTGGAGGTGAATCTATGATCATGCTAGGTCTCCGACTTGCTTGATAATAGTGAAACCTCGTCTAGAGCTTTCTCTCTTTATAATGTGTTGTCACTGGTATTCCATACCTCCACAATATTATTATCTTGAGTGATGATACCTCTAGAAAACAGCCATGTGAGTTATGAATCGTTGGGAGTAGTTATTAGAGACCCATAGATATTATCCTATAGGCTCACAAATAGGGGCATGGAGCAAACACGCTCCACGCCATTTGTTCTCATGCATTCTTCTGCGAATAGCACATAAATTATAGTTTTGCTAGTGATATTTTGTTTCTCTAGAGTAATACGTCACTTTTTAATACATACGTTGAGGCGCCATAATGCCTAGAACGTAGTATTAAAAAGATCTTTTTGGTCTCGTATATGTAAATTACCCCTTGTTTTGTTTTCTTTCCGTTTCATGCATGCGCATTGCATCATTCATATCGGAGTCTTGATCCACCCCTTTTTTAGGTAAATGATGGGGACAAATAAAAATGGAAAAAGATTATATCAAGTCAAGATTAAGGGCCTAGATGTCACCAACCTTAAGGAGTTGGGACGGTTGATGGGACCCCTCCAAAGGCAAGCCTTCCGCAAAGTGTATGGAAAGATTTTAGATTTGATCGCAGCGGAGGTATTTACGGAAGTTGTTGTATCCCTCACCCAATACTATGACCAGCCGTTGAGATGCTTCACGTTTGGGGACTTCCAAATAGTACCGACTGCTGAAGAATTTGAGGAGATATTAGGATGCCCTCTTGGGGGAAGAAAACCGTATCTTTTCTTCGGGTTTCTTCCCTCCTTGAGCAAGATCGCAGCTGTGGTAGGAGATTTGGCGAGAGAGTTGGATCGTATGAAGCAAACTCGAAACGGCGTAGTGGGCCTACCGCGGAAATACTTGGAAGGCAAGGCAAGGGATATGGCAAGACAAGAATAGTGGGTCCCGTTTGCGGATATACTAGCTTTGCTAATCTTTGGGGTTGTCCTCTTTCCTAATGTGGACGGTTTGGTGGACCTAGCCGCAATTGATGCTTTCCTTGCATATCACCATAGCAAGGAGAGTCCAGTGGTGGCTATCTTGGTGGACTTATTTGATACATTTGATCGAAGGTGCGAGAAGAACAGCGCACGGATCGTCTGCTGCTTACCCGCTCTTTGTGTGTGGTTGGTTTCGCACCTATTCCGACAAGACATAAGACACCCGTGTCCGCTTCAAAGTTATCGCTCGTGCGTCGAAAAGAGAAGAGTAGATTGGGACCAATACTTGGCTGGGATAGGAGGCGGCACAATCAACTGGTTTCCTCGATGGAAGGAAGGAAAGGAGGGAGTTCTCTTCTCATGTGGGGACTACCCAAACGTTCCATTGATAGGGACGAGGGGTTGTATCAATTATAATCCCGCACTTGCCATAAGATAGTTAGGGTACCCCATGAGGGGAGCACCAACGGAAGAGAGCCTCTCGCCTTTCCTTGTGAGAGATTTCGGCGCACAAACTCTCAAGGTTGTACAAAGAGTCCACAAGGTGTGGAAAAGCCCATTGAAGAAAGATAAAGAACTTAGGGGCATCCGTAATGGCATCATTGGTGGTTATCATGAATGGCTAAGAGTTCATACACGAGGGTTAGATTGGCTCTCCAAGTTGAAAGTTATCAACGAGGAGAATTTCGAAGCTCCGGAAGAGGATGAAGAAGTCCAAGCTCTAAAATTAGAGCTAGGAAAAGCAAGACTCGCCAAAGAAAAATTCAAGTCAGCCGCTACAAACATCCGAAAAGAGTGTACCGAGTTACGAGAGGAAAATGCGGCTACTGCAAGAGCCCTTGAACAAGAAACCAAGAGGGCCCGCAAGGAAGAGCATGGCCGAGACAAATTCTGAGGTGCTTTGTGGGGTAGCAACAATGAGCTCAAGCTCCGAAGAGAGGAAAGAGACTAGTCACGGGTACATGGCATGATCTTAAAGGAAGAGTTAGCTGCTTGTTCAAGATCCAAGAGGGGTTTGGCCTAACTGTTAGTGTTTAGCTCTACTGAGCTTTAAAAGATTGGCTAAGATTTTGTTAAAACATAAGCACTTAGACAATGAAGGAAAGCTGGAGTTGCTGCACGTGATGTCCAACGTTATGTCAAGGAATAAGATCGGGCTGCACAATGCACAAGGCAAGATAAAATGTCAAATGAAGAATTGAAGTTGCAGGATCCACGATGTCGGATACAATGTCCTGACATCCTGCCCGAGAATACTGGAGTTGCTGTACAATGCAAGATAAAAGTCAAGTGCAGAAGTGAAGCTGCAGGATCCACGATGTCGGACACGATGTCCTGACATCCGGCCCGAAAATACTGGACATATAAATCTGTTATATCTTTAACAGATTATTGTGCAGTTAGCAAGAGATAAGATGATCTATCTTTAGGAACGAATTAAAAGATAATTAAAGTTCGAATTTCAAAGTAGAAGAGTTCGTTCAGGGATTAAAGATTAAAGATTAAAGATTCAAACTAAAAGATCAAAAGTTATCTTTTAGTTCTTTAACTGCAGATTTTCAGGAAAGAAGATAGATCTCCTCCAGCATCAAGAAGTTGCAGCCCAGAATCGTACACGGCTATATAATCATGGAGGCTGCACGAGTTCTGTACCAAGTCCGGGATTGAAGAGTTAGTTTGTGAGTTTTTGGGACTTGAGTCTTTTGTGAGCCACCTTGATGGTACCCTAGCATCAAGTGTTGGACCTATGTGTGTAGAGTTGATCTCTTGTGTCTAGAGTTGATCTCTAGTGTGTAGAGTTGATCTCTTTTGTTCAGAGTTGATCTCTGGTGTGTCTTTGACATAATTGTAAACACGGGAGTGTGAGTGAGAGGGAGTGAGCGGAGGTTCTCATATCTAAGATTGGGTCTTAGGTAGAGATCGCACGGGTAGTGGTTAGGTGAGAAGGTTGTAAACAGGGGCTGTTAGACCTTGAACTAACACTATTGAGAGTGGATTTCCTCCCTGGCTTGGTAGCCCCCAGATGTAGGTGAGGTTGCACCGAACTGGGTAAACAATTCTCTTGTGTTATTTACTTGTTTAATCTGTTCATACGGACACATATAATCTGCATGTTCTGAAGCGTGATGTCGCGACATCCGGTACGACATCTGTCCCCTGGTATCAGAATTTCAATTGGTATCAGAGCCAACACTCGAAATCACAGAGTGAGATCTAGGGAGATAAATTCTGATGAACATGGAGAAAGAAGGAGGGCCAGTGAACAGACCACCAATTCTTGATGGAACCAACTATGAATACTGGAAAGCAAGAATGGTGGCCTTCCTCAAATCACTGGATAGCAGAACCTGGAAAGCTGTAATCAAAGGCTGGGAACATCCCAAGATGCTGGACACAGAAGGAAAGCCCACTGATGAATTGAAGCCAGAAGAAGACTGGACTAAAGAAGAAGACGAATTGGCACTTGGAAACTCCAAAGCCTTGAATGCTCTATTCAATGGAGTTGACAAGAATATCTTCAGACTAATCAACACTTGCACAGTGGCCAAAGATGCATGGGAGATCCTGAAAACCACTCATGAAGGAACCTCCAAAGTGAAGATGTCCAGATTGCAACTCTTGGCTACAAAATTCGAAAATCTGAAGATGAAGGAGGAAGAGTGTATTCATGACTTCCACATGAACATTCTTGAAATTGCCAATGCTTGCACTGCCTTGGGAGAGAGGATAACAGATGAAAAGCTGGTGAGAAAGATCCTCAGATCCTTGCCTAAGAGATTTGACATGAAAGTCACTGCAATAGAGGAGGCCCAAGACATTTGCAACATGAGAGTAGATGAACTCATTGGTTCCCTTCAAACCTTTGAGCTAGGACTCTCGGATAGGGCTGAAAAGAAGAGTAAGAACTTGGCTTTCGTGTCCAATGATGAAGGAGAAGAAGATGAGTATGACCTGGATACTGATGAAGGTCTGACTAAGGCAGTTGTGCTCCTTGGAAAGCAGTTCAACAAAGTGCAGAACAGAATGGACAGAAGGCAGAAGCCACATGTCCAGAACATCCCTTTCGACATCAGGAAAGGCAGTAAATACCAGAAAGAGTCAGATGTAAAGCCCAGTCACAGCAAAGGAATTCAATGTCATGGGTGTGAAGGCTATGGACACATCATAGCTGAATGTCCCACTCATCTCAAGAAGCAGAGGAAAGGACTTTCTGTATGTCGATCTGATACAGAGAGTGAACAGGAAAGTGACTCTGACAGAGATGAGAATGCACTCACTGGGAGATTTGAAACTGCTGAAGATTCAAGTGATACAGACAGTGAAATCACTTTTGATGAGCTTGCTACATCCTATAGAGAACTATGCATCAGAAGTGAGAAGATTCTTCAGCAAGAAGCACAACTGAAGAAGGTCATTGCAGATCTGGAGGCTGAAAAGGAGGCACATAAAGAGGAGATCTCTGAGCTTAAAGGAGAAGTCGGTTTTCTGAACTCTAAATTGGAAAACATGACCAAATCAATAAAGATGCTGAATAAAGGATCAGATACGCTTGATGAGGTGCTGCTGCTTGGAAAGAATGCTGGAAACCAGAGAGGACTTGGATGTAATCCTAAGTCTGCTGGCAGAACGACCATGACAGAATTTGTTCCTGCCAAAAACAGGACTGGAGCCACGATGTCACAACATCGGTCTCGACATCATGGAACGCAGCAGAAAAAGAGCAAAAGAAAGAAGTGGAGGTGTCACTACTGTGGCAAGTATGGTCACATAAAGCCCTTTTGCTATCATCTACATGGCCATCCACATCATGGAACTCAAAGTAGCAACAGCAGAAAGAAGATGATGTGGGTTCCAAAACACAAGGCTGTCAGTCTTGTTGTTCATACTTCACTTAGAGCATCAGCTAAGGAAGATTGGTACCTAGATAGCGGCTGTTCCCGACACATGACAGGAGTCAAAGAATTCCTGCTGAACATTGAGCCCTGCTCCACTAGTTATGTGACATTTGGAGATGGCTCTAAAGGAAAGATCATTGGAATGGGAAAGCTAGTTCATGATGGACTTCCTAGTCTGAACAAAGTACTGCTGGTGAAGGGACTGACTGCAAACTTGATCAGCATCAGTCAGCTGTGTGATGAAGGATTCAATGTAAACTTCACAAAGTCAGAATGCTTGGTGACAAATGAGAAGAGTGAAGTTCTAATGAAGGGCAGCAGATCAAAGGACAATTGTTACCTATGGACACCCCAAGAAACCAGCTACTCCTCCACATTTCTATCCTCCAAAGAAGATGAAGTCAGAATATGGCATCAAAGGTTTGGACATCTGCACTTAAGAGGCATGAAGAAAATCCTTGACAAAAGTGCTGTTAGAGGCATTCCCAATCTGAAAATAGAAGAAGGCAGAATTTGTGATGAATGTCAGATTGGAAAGCAAGTCAAGATGTCCCACCAGAAGCTTCAACATCAGACCACCTCCAGGGTGCTGGAACTACTTCACATGGACTTGATGGGGCCTATGCAAGTTGAAAGCCTTGGAGGAAAGAGGTATGCCTATGTCATCCACAACAGAGTCACACTTAGAAGAGGGACTCCAACCACTCTGTATGAAATCTGGAAAGGGAGGAAGCCAACTGTCAAGCACTTCCACATCTTTGGAAGTCCATGTTACATTTTGGCAGATAGAGAGCAAAGGAGAAAGATGGATCCCAAGAGTGATGCAGGAATATTCCTGGGATACTCTACAAACAGCAGAGTATATAGAGTATTCAATTCCAGAACCAGAACAGTAATGGAATCCATCAATGTGGTTGTTGATGATCTGTCTCCAGCAAGAAAGAAGGATGTCGAAGAAGATGTCAGAACATCGGGAGACAATGTAGCAGATGCAGCTAAAAGTGGAGAAAATGCAGAAAACTCTGATTCTGCTACAGATGAATCAAACATCAACCAACCTGACAAGAGACCCTCCATTAGAATCCAGAAAATGCATCCCAAGGAGCTGATTATAGGGGATCCAAACAGAGGAGTCACTACAAGATCAAGGGAGATTGAAATTGTCTCCAACTCATGCTTTGCCTCCAGAATTGAGCCCAAGAATGTGAAAGAGGCACTGACTGATGAGTTCTGGATCAATGCTATGCATGAAGAAGTCTATGTGGAGCAGCCAAAGGGATTTGCAGATCCAACTCATCCAGATCATGTATACAGGCTCAAGAAGGCTCTCTATGGATTGAAGCAAGCTCCAAGAGCTTGGTATGAAAGGCTAACAGAGTTCCTTACTCAGCAAGGAGGAATTGACAAGACTCTCTTTGTCAAGCAAGATGCTGAAAACTTGATGATTGCACAGATATATGTTGATGACATTGTGTTTGGAGGGATGTCGAATGAGATGCTTCAACATTTTGTTCAACAGATGCAATCTGAATTTGAGATGAGTCTTGTTGGAGAGCTGACTTATTTTCTGGGACTCCAAGTGAAGCAGATGGAAGACTCCATATTCCTCTCACAAAGCAAGTATGCAAAGAACACTGTCAAGAAGTTTGGGATGGAGAATGCCAGCCATAAAAGAACACCTGCACCTACTCACTTGAAGCTGTCAAAGGATGAAGCTGGCACCAGTGTTGATCAAAGCCTGTACAGAAGCATGATAGGGAGCTTACTATATTTAACAGCTAGCAGACCCGACATCACCTATGCAGTGGGTGTTTGTGCAAGATATCAAGCCAATCCCAAGATAAGTCACTTGAATCAAGTAAAGAGAATTCTGAAATATGTAAATGGCACTAGTGACTATGGGATTATGTACTGTCATTGTTCAAATTCAATGCTGGTTGGGTATTGTGATGCTGATTGGGCTGGGAGTGCAGATGACAGAAAAAGCACTTCTGGTGGATGCTTCTATTTGGGAAACAACCTTATTTCATGGTTCAGCAAGAAGCAGAACTGTGTGTCCCTATCTACAGCAGAAGCCGAGTATATTGCAGCAGGAAGCAGCTGTTCACAGCTAGTTTGGATGAAGCAGATGCTGAAGGAGTACAATGTCGAACAAGATGTCATGACATTGTACTGTGACAACATGAGTGCTATTAATATTTCTAAAAATCCTGTTCAACACAGCAGAACCAAGCACATTGACATTAGACATCACTATATCAGAGATCTTGTTGATGATAAAGTGATCACACTGAAGCATGTTGACACTGAGGAACAAATAGCAGATATTTTTACAAAGACTTTGGATGCAAATCAGTTTGAAAAACTGAGGGGCAAGCTGGGCATTTGTTTGCTAGAAGAATTATAGCAACTACAGCAATCTGAACGTGCCCAAACGAATCACTTAACATTAATAGCACGTTCACCACAAAGCAAATTCGACCGTTGCCTCACACGCCCCTCTACATTCTTCATTCAAATTTATATCTGCTTGGCATTCGTGTTTTCACCAGCATTTCCCAATAGCCTTCTGAGATTTACGAAATCATTCCAAACGCTCTGCTTTTCCATGGCTACCTCACCAAAAGAAACTGCAGCTCCTGGTTCACCCGCTGTACCATCATCTCCGCACCAGGAACTACCTGATTTCAACATCCAACCCATACAAATAATTCCTGGTCAAGCTTCTGTCCCTGAGAAACTGGTTCCCAGAAGACAACAGGGAGTGAAGATTGCTGTAAACCCTAGCCTTGCAACAAGTTCTAGGGAAGTAGACACGGAGATGGACAAGAAAATCCGCAGTATGGTGAGTAGCATTTTGAAAGAAGCCTCTGTGCCTGAAGCTGATGAAGATGTTCCAACATCTTCCACCCCGAATGTTTCTATGCCTGATGTTGAGAAAGATGTTCCAACATCTTCCGGCCCAAATGATGAAGTACTCTCTTCCCCCAGCAAAGAGAGATCAACAGAGGAAGATGATCAAGCCGCAGAGGAGACCCTTGCACCAAGGGCACCAGAACCTGCTCCAGGTGACCTCATTGACTTAGAAGAAGTCGAATCTGATGAAGAACCCATTGCCAACAGGTTGGCACCTGGCATTGCAGAAAGGTTACAAAGCCGAAAGGGAAAAACCCCCATCAAGAGGTCTGGACGAATCAAGACTATGGCCCAGAAGAAGAGCACTCCAGTCACTCCTGCCACATCCAGAAGAAGCAAGGTTGCTATCCCCTCCAAGAAAAGGAAAGAAATTTCCTCATCCGATTCTGATGATGATGTCGAACTAGATGTCTCGACATCTAAGAGGGCCAAGAAATCTGGGAAGAAGGTGCCTGAAAATGTTCCTGATGCACCATTGGACAACATCTCTTTCCACTCCATTGGCAATGTTGAAAAGTGGAAATATGTGTATCAACGCAGACTTGCGGTTGAAAGAGAACTGGGAAGAGATGCCTTGGATTGCAAGGAGACCATGGACCTCATCAAGGCTGCTGGACTACTGAAGACAGTCACCAAGTTGGGAGACTGTTATGAAGGCCTAGTCAGGGAATTCATTGTCAACATTCCCTCTGACATATCAAACAGAAAAAGTGATGATTATCAAAGAGTGTTTGTCAGAGGAAAGTGTGTTAAATTCTCCCCTGCTGTGATCAACAAATATCTGGGCAGACCTACTGATGGAGTGATAGATATTGATGTTTCTGAGCATCAAATTGCCAAGGAAATCACAGCCAAACGAGTCCAGCATTGGCCAAAGAAAGGGAAGCTTTCAGCAGGGAAGCTAAGTGTGAAGTATGCAATTCTGCACAGGATTGGAGCTGCAAACTGGGTACCCACTAATCATACTTCCACTGTTGCCACAGGTTTGGGTAAATTTCTGTATGCTGTTGGAACCAAATCCAAATTTAATTTTGGAAACTATATCTTTGATCAAACTGTTAAGCATTCAGAATCTTTTGCTATCAAATTACCCATTGCCTTCCCTACTGTATTGTGTGGCATTATGTTGAGTCAGCATCCCAATATGTTAAACTACACTGACTCTGTGATGAAAAGAGAATCTCCTCTATCCCTGCACTATAAACTGTTTGAGGGGACACATGTCCCAGACATTGTCTCGACATCAGGGAAAGCTGCTGCTTCAGGTGCTGTGTCCAAGGATGCCTTGATTGCAGAACTCAAGGACACATGCAAGGTGCTGGAAGCAACCATCAAAGCCAACACAGAGAAGAAGATGGAGCTGGAACGGCTGATCAAAAGGCTCTCAGAAAGTGGCATTGATGGTGAAGCAGCTGAGGAAGATGGTGAAGCAGCTGAAGTAGAAGAAGAAGCTGCTGAGGAAGAGGAAGATGCAGCAGAAGAGACAGAATCAGATGATGATTCTGAAGCCACCCCATGATCATCAGACCCTTATGTTTGCTTTTCACTTTTATTAGTTAAAGGGGCATGTCCCTTTGAACGGTTGATTACTATTGGTCTGTAATATTTGCACTTTAATTTCATGCATCCTACTTTTGCCAAATTTATGTCTAAAAAGGGGGAGTAATAGTATTATGCTTGCTATTATGCATGATTATGTTGAATGTATGATGTATGGCAGTAGGATAGTAGGATACGATGTATACGGTGTATGCATGATTCATGACTGAGGGGGAGTTGTATGTACACGATTTTGAGGGGGAGACTGCTGCTGATGATGAATGATGTAAGCTACTAGAAGATGCTGCAGTAAGAGCATGAAGACAGGGGGAGCAGATAGCGGATGTCACATGAGATGTCTCGACATCCTGGAAAAGACTAGTAGCTGATAGAAGATGCTGCAGTAAGCATGAAGACAGGGGGAGCAGAAGCAGAAAGCTGATGTCACGAGAGATGTCTTGACATCCTGGAGAAGACTTGTAGATTTGCAACTTGAAGAATTTCCGCTGTGCTTGATTACTCTGATAATGGAAGTTGCTGATCCCACTTGCATAACTGCTCGTACCTGCTCAGGAAGTGTCTAAGTATGTTTTAGACAAAATTTGCCAAAGGGGGAGATTGTTAGTGTTTAGCTCTACTGAGCTTTAAAAGATTGGCTAAGATTTTGTTAAAACATAAGCACTTAGACAATGAAGGAAAGCTGGAGTTGCTGCACGTGATGTCCAACGTTATGTCAAGGAATAAGATCGGGCTGCACAATGCACAAGGCAAGATAAAATGTCAAATGAAGAATTGAAGTTGCAGGATCCACGATGTCGGATACAATGTCCTGACATCCTGCCCGAGAATACTGGAGTTGCTGTACAATGCAAGATAAAAGTCAAGTGCAGAAGTGAAGCTGCAGGATCCACGATGTCGGACACGATGTCCTGACATCCGGCCCGAAAATACTGGACATATAAATCTGTTATATCTTTAACAGATTATTGTGCAGTTAGCAAGAGATAAGATGATCTATCTTTAGGAACGAATTAAAAGATAATTAAAGTTCGAATTTCAAAGTGGAAGAGTTCGTTCAGGAATTAAAGATTAAAGATTAAAGATTCAAACTAAAAGATCAAAAGTTATCTTTTAGTTCTTTAACTGCAGATTTTCAGGAAAGAAGATAGATCTCCTCCAGCATCAAGAAGTTGCAGCCCAGAATCGTACACGGCTATATAATCATGGAGGCTGCACGAGTTCTGTACCAAGTCCGGGATTGAAGAGTTAGTTTGTGAGTTTTTGGGACTTGAGTCTTTTGTGAGCCACCTTGATGGTACCCTAGCATCAAGTGTTGGACCTATGTGTGTAGAGTTGATCTCTTGTGTCTAGAGTTGATCTCTAGTGTGTAGAGTTGATCTCTTTTGTTCAGAGTTGATCTCTGATGTGTCTTTGACTTAATTGTAAACACGGGAGTGTGAGTGAGAGGGAGTGAGCGGAGGTTCTCATATCTAAGATTGGGTCTTAGGTAGAGATCGCACGGGTAGTGGTTAGGTGAGAAGGTTGTAAACAGGGGCTGTTAGACCTTGAACTAACACTATTGAGAGTGGATTTCCTCCCTGGCTTGGTAGCCCCCAGATGTAGGTGAGGTTGCACCGAACTGGGTAAACAATTCTCTTGTGTTATTTACTTGTTTAATCTGTTCATACGGACACATATAATCTGCATGTTCTGAAGCGTGATGTCGCGACATCCGGTACGACATCTGTCCCCTGGTATCAGAATTTCACTAACACTTAGAAGCCATGGAGCGAAGCATGCTAGCTATAATAGAGCAGTACAAAGAAGAGTTAAACCAGTCTTTGATCCATGAACAAAAACTAGTAGAGGACTTCGCACAAGCGTACGCCGAGAAGGAAACAAGAGGAAGGGTGATTGATGCATTGCATCAAGAAGCGACCATGTGGATGGATAGGTTTGCCTTGACCTTAAATGGAAGTCAAGACCTCCCGTGACTACTAGCCAAAGCAAAGGCCATCGCTAAAGTGTGTTCAGCCCCCGAGGAAATTCATGGGCAAATCAATTACTGTCAACACATGATAGATTTGATGGCCCATATAATTAAAAACTGTTAGGTTCTGTTGTAACACTTTTGTATGATCTTGGCTAGATAAAAGCTTTGTTCCTTTTTATAAAAAGAGAAGTTATGAAACTCATCACGTTATCTAAAAAAGGCCTTGAGGTGGATCCAAGTGTTCTGATCATTCATTAGCATATTCATGTTTTGGTGGCATACTCACCATTGTTTGTTTCTTTAGGGAACTCACCATAACTAAAAAAGCGCAAAGGCACCCCTATAACACTCGATCCAGAAAGATGGATAATGAAGAGGGAGTGCAAGAACAGATGAAGGCCGAGCTATCGGCCTTAAAAGATCAAATGGCTTCTATCACAGAGGCCATGCTAAAGCTTCAGAAAACTATAGAAGATAATGCTACGGCGGTCGCTTCCAATACAACTAGGGAAGCGGAACCGGTTCTACAGCCCGCAATAAACTTGGGCCGAGACAGAAACATGATGGTTTTCGGTCGGAGGTATAGTCCTCAAGCCTACCCTTATGGTTTGCCTCCGGACTTCACCCCCCCTACCGCTCCAGACGATTTGAGCCAAGCCCCTACCTTTGAGGGGCAACTCCCTCCTCATGCCGACTATCCTCTGCAAGAAGATGATGAAGGAGATGCCCATCTAGGCCCTCTACTTCCCCTCAAGGATCCGGCCCCCCATGAATTGCCTCAACCAAACATAGTCCGCCACGTCCCGTCTCCACCCGCACCCGTTAACGAGTTATTTCCCTCGGCAACTACCCGTTCTTAGATTTAGCGGATCTATGTCTGGTACCTGACATCGTCGTCCCTCCCAAGTTTAAAGTACCAGATTTTGATAAATACAAAGGGACGACGTGTCCAAAAGGTCATCTTCGCATGTATTGCCAAAGGATGGGGACATATTCTACGGACGAAAAGTTGTTGATGCATTTCTTTCAAGACAGCTTAGCCGAAGCAGCAGTGGCATGGTATACCAATCTGGAAGCTTCTTAGATCCGGTCATGGAAAGACTTGGCAACTGCCTTCATTAGGGAGTTCCAATACAACATGGATATGGCTCCTGATCGGAACCAGCTTCAGAGCATGACCAAGCGAGAACATGAGTCCATTAAAGAATATGCTCAAAGGTTGAGAGACCTAGCAGCCCAAGTCGTCCCGCCCATGACTGAGAGGGAGATGATCACAATTATGGTAGATACGTTGCCTACGTTCTACTATGAGAAGCTGATAGGATACATGCCAGCTAACTTTGCAGAGCTCATCTTCGCCGGAGAAGGAATAGAGTCCGGACTGAGAAAAGGCAAGTTTGAATATGCCTCCAACGTTGCCCCCAACAACAATAGAAGAGCCCCGGTGGTGGGCACACGGAAAAAGGAAGGAGATACCCACGCGGTCACCACCGCCCCAACATGGATGAAAGCACCCCAAAATGCCTAAAACTTATACCAGCACAACCATCCGAACTTTTAGATCCGAGCCAGAAGTTCCCTCCCAACTCAAGTAAAAGGGCCTCCCGCAACAGAAAAAATGCCTGCCCAACACACAGCTCCGGCCACTCCCCGGCCAACCAATAATACAACTCCTGGCGCGAGTTATAACAATGCGCGGCGCCCCCCGAAAAATGAGTTCTCTCCTATTCCATGGCATACTCCGAGCTGTGGCCCTCATTATTGGAAAATCATTTGGTAGTGGCCATACCCGGGAAGGTCTTCCAGCCACCATACCCCAAGTGGTACAACTCGAATGCCAAGTGTGCGTACCATAGTGGAGCCCCCGGACACAACATTGACTCTTGCCTGCCGTTCAAGTATAAGGTGCAACACCTGATAAATGCCGGCTGGCTATCATTCCAAGAGGAGGGCCCCAACATTAAAACCAATCCACTAGCCAGTCATGGAGGGGCTAGCATAAACGCCATCGAAAAGGATGGGCCGTCAGGGGCAAATAGATTAGAAGATGTGGCTACGTCTAGACGATTCATCTACCAGTCGCTGCAAGCGATATGCATGGTCTCTCATGGCGGAGACGAAAAAGACGAATGTTTGTTTCATCTCGGGGAATCACATGACATGGAAACCTGTCCCGTGGTGGAAGAGTTACTTCAACGGCTCATGGACTGGGGGCAGCTCGAAGTGTCCAAGGGAGATAGGGAAGAACCACAGATTTGCATGCAGTCGGAAGAAAAGAAGGTCCCCCCAACCCCCAAAGCCCTAGTAATATGTTTCACTAGGAATGTGACCGGCTCCAGGCCCATGTACCCCCCGACAGCGCCCAAGCCAACACCGTTTGCCTATCAAAGCAACAAGGCCGTGCCATGGAAGTATACCCCTCCCGCTTTTGGAGAAAGGGTGGCAACCGAGGTTGACTCGTTGTCAGCCAAGGTGACCAACATTACCGGTCTTAGCGGCGTAACCCGCAGTGGCCGGGTGTTCGCTCCCCCTCACTCGGCGGAATTGCCCTCCAAGGGGAAAGCACCCATGATCCAAGAGCCCGCAGACGTGGCCACCCCCTAAAAAGAAGTGGATCCCCCAGTGGTAAAAGGGGCTGAAAAGAAAGAAGATCTTCAAGGAAAGGCCGTGACTTTGGAAGAGGCTCATGAGTTCCTTCGTCTCATCCAACAAAGCGAGTTTAAAGTGGTTGAGCAACTGAATAAAACTCCGGCAAGGATCTCTTTGCTCGAACTGCTCATAAACTCCGAGCCTCATCGTGCACTATTGGTAAAGGTCCTCAACGAAGCCCACGTAGCACACGACATCTCAGTTGAGGGTTTTGAAGGCATTGTTAATCATATAACTACCAATAACTATATCTCGTTTGCGGAAGAAGAGATTCGTGTTGAAGGGAGAGGGCACAACAAGGCTCTACATGTGTCTGTCAGATGTATGGACCATGTCGTCGCTAAGGTACTCATCGACAATGGTTCAAGTTTAAACGTGATGCCAAAGACCACCTTGGAGAAACTTCCTTTTAATGCGTCACGTCTAAAACCAAGTTCGATGGTGGTACGAGCCATTGACGGTAGTCGACGGGAAGTGATGGGGGAAATCGACATCCCCATTCAGATAGGCCCCCACACTTGCAATGTGGTTTTTCAAGTGATGGACATAAATCCTACCTACAGCTGCCTCTTGGGGAGACCTTGGATTCATGCGCTAGGAGTGGTCCCTTCGACGCTTCACCAAAAATTGAAATTCGCGGTTGGTGGACTTTTGGTGATAGTGTCAGGCGAAGAGGATATATTGGTGAGCTGCCCCTCCTCCGCACCATATGTAGAAGCAGCAGAAGAATCATTGGAAACAACTTTCCAATCCTTTGAGGTGGTGAGTTGTGCCTCTGTGGAAACGAGTCTGTTGCTACCTTCTCTCTCTAATGCGGCCATAATTGTGGCACCGGTGATGCTCAAGCACGGTTATGAGCCCGGAATGGGTTTGGGCAAGGACAGCCTCGGGAATGCCGATGTGGTCGACATTAGGGGAAACCCATACAAATATGGGTTGGGGTATGAACCTGGGATGCCGGGAAGGAGGAATGCACCGTCAAGACTCTGGGCAGATAGGGCATGGCCCGACCATGTTAGCCAGTGTTTCACCAGTGCCGGGATAATGTTCGAGGAAGAGGTGGCAGCAATAGGAGATGAGTCTCCACAAGACCCGCCAAGTTTCGTGCGACCATGCCATCCCGATTCCCAAGTGGGGAACTGGCGAGTGATAAGCCAATCAGAGGTCTATACCGATGATTCAATGTAATTAGAGGCAATAGATTCCTTTCTCTTTCATTTTGTGAAACCTACCTTATTAAATAACAAAGAGATCTTGTTTCATCTGTTCTTGCAGTTCCACCTTTTCTCATATCATTTTGCATGTTTTTGTTTCTTTTGTCTTGATTGGTATAGATATGAGGGTCGATTCTTTGAGGATCCTAACAATGAGGGTTTGATAATCGATTTTGACCGAGAAGTAAGCCAAACAATAAACGAAGAAGAGGAAGAGGACGTCCTTTCACCAGAGTAGTCGGAGAGGTTGATCGCTCAGGAAGAGCGCGAAATGAAGCCTCACCAAGAGGAAACCGAACTGATAAACTTAGGGACCAGGGAGGGAAAGAAAGAAGTGAAAGTAGGAACTGGTATGACCGCACCTATCCGCCAAGGCTTGATAACCCTTCTTGAAGAATATCAAGACATCTTTGCATGGTCGTACCAAGACATGCCAGGTCTGGACCTCGACATTGTGCAGCATAAGTTGCCATTGAATCCTGGGTCTGTCCCGGTTAAGCAAAAGCTACGAAGGATGAGACCCGAAATGTCTTTAAAATCAAAGAAGAAGTGAAAAAGTAGTTCGATGCAGGTTTATTAGCTGTAGCTCGATACCCGGAGTGGGTAGCCAACATTGTCCCTGTCCCAAAAAAGGATGGCAAAGTGCGAATGTGCGTAGACTATCGGGACTTAAACCGAGCCAGCCCTAAAGACAATTTTCCCCTGCCACACATTGATATATTGGTAGATAATACAGCCAAGTTCGCCTTTTTCTCTTTTATGGATGGTTTCTCGGGGTATAATCAAATAAAGATGGCACCCGAAGATGTGGAGAAGACTACTTTCGTCACCCTATGGGGAACGTTCTGCTACAAAGTGATGGCCTTCGGGCTTAAAAATGTTGGGGCAACCTATCAGCGTGCCATGGTAGCGTTGTTCCATGACATGATGCATAAAGAGGTAGAGGTCTGTGTAGATGACATGATTGCCAAATCTCGGACTGAGGATGAACACCTCGTTAATCTGCGTAAGCTGTTTGGAAGGCTGCAGAAATACCAACTGAAACTAAACCCAACCAAGTGCACCTTCGGGGTAAAATCGGGGAAGTTGCTGGGATTTATCGTGAGCCAGAAAGGGATAGAGATAGATCCCAAGAAAGTGAAGGCCATTCTTGAAATGCCAGAGCCACGCACGGAGAAGCAGGTTCGAGGTTTCTTGGGCAGGTTGAATTACATTGCGAGATGTATCTCGCAACTCACCCATACTTATGAGCCCATCTTCAAGCTATTGCGTAAGAACCAGGCGGTCCTGTGGAACAGCGACTGCCAAGAGGCCTTCGAGAAGATCAAACAGAGCCTAGCAAACCCCCCGGTGCTCATGCCACCTGTAACAGGAAGACCTTTTTTCCTGTACATGACTGTGTTAGATGAGTCTATGGGGTGCGTGTTGGGTCAGCAGGCTGACTCTGGGAAAAAGGAACAAGCCATTTACTATCTAAGCAAGAAGTTTACCGCATGTGAGATGAATTACTCAATGCAGGAAAGGACGTGCTGTGCCTTGGTATGGGCGTCACATCGTCTTAGGCAGTACATGCTCAGTCATACCACGTGGCTCATTTCCAAAATGGATCCCGTGAAATACATCTTTGAGAAACCGGCCCTCACGGGACAAATCGCTAGGTGGCAGGTACTACTATCTGAATTCGATATTGTGTACGTCACCCAAAAGGCGATAAAGGGAAGCGCCTTGGAAGATTATTTGGCCCAACAACCCCTCCAAGATTATCGGCCGATGCACCCTGAGTTCCCGGATGAAGACATCATGGCCCTATTCGAAGAGAAGCGGATGCACGAGGACATAGACAAATGGATTGTTTGCTTCGATGGGGCATCTAATGCTTTGGGCCATGGAGTAGGGGCAGTCCTTGTATCCCCGGATGATCAGTGTATTCCTTTCACGGCCAGGCTAGGTTTCGATTGTACCAACAATATGGCCGAATATGAAGCGTGCGCCCTTGGGATTCAAGTGGCCATTGATTTTGACGTAAAGCTACTCAAAGTGTATGAAGACTCAGCTTTGGTAATACGCCAGTTGAGAGGAGAATGGGAAACTAGGGATCCGAAGTTGATACTCTATCAAACTCATATCTTGAAGTTAGCCGAATTCTTTGACGACATTTCTTTCTACCACATACCTTGGGAAGAGAACCAAATGGCCGATGCATTGGCCACCTTGGCATCCATGTTTCAACTTGCCCCACATGGGGATCTACCATACATTGAATTTAGATCTCGGGGCAAGCCGGCACATTGTTGTGCGATAGAGGAAGAACGAGATGGGAAACCGTGGTATTTTGACATCAAACAATATGTTGAGAACAAAGAATATCCACCAGGGATTTCCGACAATGAAAAAAGAACGTTAAGGAGATTGGCAACTGGTTTCTTTGTGAGTGGTACCATCCTGTACAAACGAAACCACAACATGACCCTTCTACGATGCGTAGATGCCAAAGAGGCGAACTACATGATTGAGGAAATCCACGGGGGTTCATTTGGGACATATGCCAATGGGCATGCTATGGCCAGGAAGATCCTTAGAGCCGGTTATTACTGGCTCACTATGGAAAGCAATTGCTGCGCCCATGTAAGGAAATGTCATAAATGTCAAGCTTACGTGGACAATGTCAATGTTCCGCCACATCCTCTGAATGTCATGTCCGCCCCTTGGCCTTTTTCCATGTGGGGGATAGATGTCATTGGGGCCATCGAACCCAAAGCTTCAAATGGTCATCGCTTCATTCTTGTGGCAATAGATTACTTCACCAAATGGGTCAAAGCGGCTTCTTATACCAATGTCACGAGGAGTGTGGTGGTCAGATTCATAAAGAAGGAACTGATTTGTCGATACGGACTCCCTAGGAAGATCATTACTGACAATGGCATCAATCTGAACAACAAAATGATGCAAGAAATGTGCGAGGATTTCAAGATCCAGCATCATAACTCCACCCCTTATCGGCCAAAGATGAATGGGGCTGTAAAGGCTGCAAATAAAAATATTAAGATTATTCAGAAGATGATTGTGTCATACAAAGATTGGCATGAGATGCTGCCTTTCGCAAAAGATACTAGCGGAATCAGGCCTAGAAGAGTCAGGGTGGGCTCAAGCACGCTACGACCAACTCAACCTTATTGAAGGTAAGCGTTTGACGGCCATGAGCCATGGGCGCCTGTATCAACAAAGGATAAAGAATGCATTCGACAAGAAGGTATGCCCGCGCAAGTTCAACGAGGGGGACCTTGTGCTGAAAAAGATATCCCACATTGTTAAAGATAATCGAGGGAAGTGGGCCCCGAATTACGAAGGACATTTCGTTGTGAAAAAGGGCTTTTTCTGGGGGGGCTCTGGTACTCACCAACATGGATGGCGAGGAACTACCCTCGCCCGTGAACTTCGATGTCGTTAAGCGATATTACCCTTGATGTCTGAGGCAATTGAGGGCACCGCTGCATGTTCTTTTTATTTTTTGAGTTTTTTGTTCTTCTTGGTTTCCTCCAGGGATTCCCATCCGCTGTAATTGTCTTGTCACGTTTCTTTAAACGAAGAGAACATGGGTTGAGGCTTTAGTCCTCACTTTGGTTTTTAACCTTGTGTTAGTTTGTAATAACCTGAGCCCTTTTCGCTTAGTTCATGGGGTGCCCCAAACGCTTAATTAAAGCTGAACCTAACCAGCTTTCACTAAGAAGATCATTGCATTGAAAACATTCATGCATGCGCATACACATGCATATTTTATGATAACAGGGGAAGAATCGTCTTAGGCCATGGTCAGAAGTCGAGACAAAGTTAACGGCATAAATCAACCAAGGTAAGACGACGACGCGGTCACGATTTGCCACGTATTGGTGTCTCCTACTTTCAAGTACTTAGGGACGGATGCAAATAGAGGATAGGGTCACGACCGACAGATCGTCGTCCCTTCCCGGCGCTGGACAAGCGGAAGACGTCGCTGCAAGGCAGCCCAATATCCTTTAAATTCATAGTAATTATTACTACCGTTTGTTTAAAATAAATAATGGATGCCTAATCTAACTTGAGTGGGTTCGAGTAAGCGAACGCCAACCTGTAGAGGGCCATGGTTATGTTTCCCCTAAAAAAAATAAAAAAATAGGCAGTTTAGCTCGCTTGGGCGAGCTGAGCTCGCCTGGGCGAGCAACCCCTGCACCAAAATATAAAAAACGAGGGAAGGGAACGATTTCTGCACCCAAAAACTTCCCCCCCTCATTCAAAAAGAGAGAGCTCACGGGACTCACGGTTTTTGCTCCCCCAAGCCACCTTTGGTTGCATTTTGCTTTCATTTTTGGTACTCCTACTCACTCCAACAAGTAAGTATTTAATCCTTGAGTTTTTTAGCTTTCCATTGGTGCATCTTGTTCATCTTTTGGTGCTCTAAATTGTGAGAATGTGCTCAAATTTGTGGGGCAGTTTTGGGTTGTTTTCATGCTTGATTTGTTTGAGTTGAGGGGTTGTAGGGGATGGCCTTAGGCCTATGTTGTATTCTGAAGCAATGGGGCATGCCACATTGCTCCCACTCTCTTGCTATTCATGCCTAAACATGCGCCCACCAAGTGCTCGGTGAAATGCCTCAATGACATATGAATATGGTTTTGTAAGATTGGGATTGTGGGACTGTTTTATATACATAGGGACAACATAGAGGATTCGAAATGGGTGCCCAAATGCAATTCTAAGCTTAGGAACCCAAGCTCTTAACTTCAATGCAAGGAAGCATGACTTACCTAAGAATCTAAATTTTGGTTTTGAAAGTGGAAAGGCATGAAAATTAGGACATGCTTGAGAAGGTTTTTTCTAGAGTTTGGCTGCCCCATGAGGGATACTTTGCATCTAGGTAGCATGGAAAATACCTTTCAATGGTATGTATATATGTGTGTGAATATAGGTATCATGGAAAATATCTTTCAATGGTGTGTATATATGTGAATATATGGCATAAAATGCCTTGCAAAGTGTGAATGAGTAGCAAAAAAAATAAATAAAAAAAATGCCTTCCAACATATGCGTATTTGAGGATAGGTAGCATTAGGAGCCTTTTAGAAAATGTACCCATGTCAAAAATGGCCTGAGGACGCTTCCTAAATGAATATATGATGTGGAATTATCCCTTAAATGTATATAGATGGCATGGAATTTCCTTTTCAAATGCAAGTATGTGCATGACGTAAGATTAGCTTTCCAATGTGTGTATATGTATAAATAAATGTGAATGAAACAACAAAAATTAGTATGATACTTCAATTGTGTGTAGGTAGTTTGTGATAGCAAAATATTTAGGATATGAACATGTGTAATTTGGACATGTCGCAACCTACCCTTCGGCGGGAGGGCGACGCGAGACTCGCGGGATGCGTGTTCCACGAAAGGAATACGCGCGGAGTCGCCACCAACGTTTATTTGAGGAAAACGTCGGAAAAACCGGAAAAGACGCGATCTACGAACTTTTTAGTGAAAGGTTCGGGAGTTGTATTTACGCACGGGGAAGGTATTAGCACCCCACACGTCCGTCCCAAGGGACGGCAGCCTTTAATCGAATGTGCAAACATGACTTTGATTTTTACGTTCCCTTTTATGTCCTTATATCCTTTATACCCTTTTTATATTTTTCTCTTTTTTGTGGTCGACAAGGGTGTTTCCCTTTGCTCCTACGTATTCCTCAATTTGTGATGAGGAAATCAGACCTACGTAGTTCTTTCTTATCAAGCGATTCCTTTTTACTTAAGTGGTGATCATTTTAAGGTGTTGGACCTTAAAAATGATCCATTTTACTTAGTGAGAAATTGAAATGACAAACTTCAAAAGCCTATTTTTGTGGACGAGCTTGACTAGGCGAGTTGATTTTAGCCTTAGTTTCACTTTAGTTATTAATCAATTCGATTAAGAATGAGAAATCCCAAAGAGAAAACGTCTGATTGATTTTTCGCTTTATTTTACTAAAAGATGTCTTTTTGATTATTATATTATTTTTTACCTCTTTTTGATTTCCAACGTGGTTACGGCACGACCGAACGGTCGGAATTTATTTTAACCGAAGTTAATGGATAATACAATTCAAATGTTCGGTGGAAATTTATTTTATTTTTAGTTAAGCGAGAAATGACTTAAGTAAAATGGCTTAAGCACGTCAACAGGGGGTATAAAAAGTAAACAAAACGAGAATAAAAATGCACGAAACACAATGTGGACCACTACGGGCACATAGAATGAATCGAAAAGCTTGGTTCGAGGTACTTACCCGTTGAAGATCGAAGAACGATGAAGAACGAATGAAGAACGTCGAAGAACGGTTGAAATCTTTGCGAAATTCCTCACGGAAAACGTTACGGAAACGTTTCGGAAGCGCCTCGGCTTAGATTTTCTTCACGGAAACAATTTTTCCAAGCAAATTCGAAAGAGAGAGAAGTGCCTAAGGGGCTGAACCCCTTCCTTCTTGCCTTCCTCCCCTATTTATAGCAAAATAGAGGAGGTGGTTGCCGCCCAGCTCGCCCAGGCGAGCAGGGTTGCTTCCTCCAGAAGCAACCGCCTTCTGGAGGAATATTCCTGAGGGCCCAAGTGGGCCTGGGTGCTATTTGCACCCCCATTTTTACTAAGTACACCCCCTCTGCTGTTTTTGGTGATTCTTTTTTCGTAAAGTTACGGAAACTTACGAATTTCGTAACGATACTTGTTTTCTTTCCGTAATGTTACGAAACCTTGCGGATTACATAATCATCCCCTTTTTGACTTACGGAATGTTACGGAACCTCACTTAATTATGCAACGATGCTTCCATTTGATTTCCGGTGTGTCACGGAAACTTACGGATTGTGCATCAATATTTTTTTGGTTTTTCGGCATGTCCTGGAATTTCACAAATTGCCTAATGATGGGTGCCAAGCACCTCACGAGGACCAAAGAATGGTCGCACGTCATCGAGCAAAGGTCCCCGGACGAAATTAGGGTATGACAGTTGCCCCTCTTTACTTGTCTTTTATTGGAGATAAAAGGAAAGTAAAGATAAGACACTAATTTCGTTCCTCTCGATTTGACGAGAGTCGCAGGTGACCATAAAATCTCCACATGCAAATGACTTGTTGTTCCCAAAATTTCACAAATTGCCTAATGATGGGTGCCAAGCACCTCACAAGGACCAAAGAATGGTCGCTTGTCATCAAGCAAAGGTCCCCGAAAATCAGTGTATGACACTAATTTCGTTCCTCTCGGTTGACGAGAGTCGCGGGTGACCATGACTTGTTGCTCCTAGAATTTCACAAATTGCCTAATGATGGATGCCAAGCACCTCACAAGGACCAAAGAATGGTCGCATGTCATCAAGCAAAGGTCCCCGAAAATCAGTGTACGACACTAATTTCGCTCCTCTCGGTTGACGAGAGTCGCGGGCGACCATGAAATTTCCGCATGTAAATGACTTGTTGTTCCCGGAGGAACAAAAGGTGCAGAAGACTATGTCAGCCTCTGCATGCTATCAAGCGTTCTGTCTTACAGATAGCAAAAGAATGTTTATACGGATAACCACTCGGGTATTTCCGCGTATCATCGGGCCCGCCGCCTCTGGATGACAAAAGGGTGCGAATAACCGTAAGGTATCTCCGCGTATCATCGGGCCCGCCGCCTCTGGATGATACAAGGGTGCAGAATGACCAAACTTGGTCTCTGCTTGTCATCGGGCCCGCCGCCTCTAGATGACAAAAGGGTGCGAATAACCGTAAGGTATCTCCGCGTATCATCGGGCCCGCCGCCTCTGGATGATACAAGGGTGCAGAATGACCAAACTTGGTCTCTGCTTGTCATCGGGCCCGCCGCCTCTGGATGACAAAAGGGTGCGGATAACCGTAAGGTATCTTCGCGTATCATCGGGCCCGCCGCCTCTGGAAGATACAAGGGTGCAGAATGACCAAACTTGGTCTCTGCTTGTCATCGGGCCCGCCGCCTCTGGATGACAAAAGGGTGCGGATAACCGTAAGGTATCTCCGCGTATCATCGGGCCCGCCGCCTCTGGATGATACAAGGGTGCAGAATGACCAAACTTGGTCTCTGCTTGTCATCGGGCCCGCCGCCTCTGGATGACAAAAGGGTGCGGATAACTGTAAGGTATCTCCGCGTATCATCGGGCCCGCCGCCTCTGGATGATACAAGGGTGCACGTCACATGACCTCAAGGTCAGTATGACAAAGATTATGGGGCGGCCGACAAAAGCAAGGCTCTTGCTCCTACGTATCCTCCAATGAGGAAATCAGACCTACGTAGTTCTGGATAACTTGTGAGACTGGAAAAAGTCTCGGTATTTTCTCCACTAAAATGCAAACATGCTTTAGCAAAGAGACAAATATTCCAACTGATTTAGAGCAGCATATGCTTTTTTGAGTGAAAAACAATGCGTCTACCGGGGAAAGAGAGTCTGCTGATGAAATCTCCCATAACCATAAATGAGATTTTGGATGTTAGCATTTCGTTTCTAAATGACCATTTAGAGGAAACACTGGGTTCGACAAAAATAGAAGAAATCCACTCAAAGTGTATCAATCTCGCACAGGTAAGTGTTTCATCCTAATTCCGAACCATAGATATGTCATGACTTGACTTTGCAAATTATTTCCTATCAAATCAAAAATTACATGCGTGATCATGGATCAAATAGGACTTCCCTTGGGAATGGGTTCTTTTGGGGAGTTTTTCGGCTTTTGTGTGTTTTTGGCTTTTGATTTTTCTGGCTTTTTTCTTTTTCTGTTTTTGTTTAGTGCGGGGCGAGAAAAAAAAGTCGCTAGCGCACGGGATTTTGGTTGGTAATCAAAGGGAGAAGACTATTTTAGGTCGTGGTTCCCTTTCCTTCTTTTTTCATTCATTTGGTGACAATTCTGTATTGTTCAGATATTGTCCGGTCCAAAGACCTCTCTGCATATTCCTTCTGTTTTTCCGTAGATCCCCGATCAGGGGCTTTCTTTCCTCCTTCTTCTTCTTTTTTTTTTTTTTTTTACTTTCTCCCATTCTTTGATTGGGAATTTTCTTTCTTTTCTTTTTGCTTTTTCCCACTCTTTGATTGGGAATTTCCTTTCTTTTCTTTTTTTGCTTTCTCTTTGATTGGAAATTTTCCTTCTTTTCTTTTTTGCTTCCGAGGGTAAGGATTGACATTCTCACCCTAGGTCAAGGTTTATGGTGAGTCAGGATTTTGGCTCAAGGTTTGTAGAATGGTTAGACATGATACATGTCGGGGTTTGGTTTGGCTCAAGGATAAAAAGGGATGCCCCACATTATTTCCATGACACAAATGCAAAAATGATGATTTGGAAATTTTATGCAAAACTGGCCACGCATGCACCTATGTGGACACTCAAGTGTCAAACTTTTATGGTCATGTGATGCTAGGGCTCAGGATTCATTTCCTCTATTTTAAATCAACCCAATGTTTCCAAAATATGTTCTTTTATCAATTTGTGCATTCATCCGGGTCCATTTCGGGCGTCCGGGGAAATTTCACAGCATTCACCCTTCAGGTGTATACACATTTTTTCAAAAACTAGTTATGATCAGTGAATTTTTCCAAAGAAAAGTTGGAAGTCATCTCTTTTCAAAAGCATGTTGGTTTTTCAGCTTGACAACTTATTTTTCTTTTCCTTTTTTATCATTTGTTTATTTCTTTTTCTTGTTTGTTTTTTTGTTTTTTTTTTCATGAGGTATTTTGCTGCCTAAACATGTGTATATTTTTGTGAGGTATTTTTGCTATATACACGCATATCCAAGGTATCTTGCTACCTAAACATACCTATATATGTTTTGTAAGGTATTTTTGCTATATACATGCATATCCAAGGTATCTTTCTACCTAAACATACATATATATATTTTGTGAAGTATTTTTTGTTTACATACACGCACATCTAAGGTATCTCTCTACCTAAACATACATATATATTTTGTGAAGTATTTTTTTTGTTTACATACATGCATATCTAGGGTATTTTCACTACCTAAACATACATATATATATTTTGTGAGGTATGACTACCTTCCGAGCTTGCGCTTGTTTTATTTAAATCCCCAGGATCATGAGCAACTAGGTGCGTCCTACTATAAAAAGTGATCAAATAACAAGCATAGATTCAAAAGGTACTAGGTTGCCTCCTAGTAGCGCTTCTTTAACATCTTTAGCTGGACGCCTTATGACTTGTCGGTCACGGACCTAGTACTTCGCTTACCTTTGGCTTTGGACTTGGTCGCCTACTGGTCGGCCATGTGTCGTAGGCAACACTCTAACCTTTTTATGGATGAGCTGAGGTGAACTTTAGAGGTGGTGGCGGTGTGTCTATTGCCCGCTACCGGCCATCCCAATGCTGCTGTGGTGTTTCGCCCTGCGCCTGCCTGGGGACGCAGTACTTCTTGATGAAAGCTCGATCAGTAGGGGGCCTGATGCCCTTGCTGGAGGTTACAGGTACTCCGTAGAACTGATAGAGACCCGTAATTAGAGCTTGACAACTCCAAGACCCTGTTGGACTTCTTCGGGTCCACTGGGTGTCTTGCAGGCGCGATCCCTGCAAACAATAGATGAAATCAGAAATCAGTTGAGCGATGTGCATACTTACCTATGATGACATAACCTTGCCGGGGGGTACGGGCACCCTATAGGACTGATAGAGGCCCGTAACCAGAGCTGGAAACCCCAGGGCCCTGTTGGACTTTTCCGGGTCCACTGGGTGTCTTGTGGGTGCGATTCCTGCAAACAATAGATGGTATCAAAAATCAGTTGAACCATATGCATACTTACCCATGTCGGGACGGCACAGACCAACTGATACTTCCGCAGGGGGAGATTGGCATTGCGGTCGCTGGGCAGAATGTTGCTAAGTAGCAATGTCATCTATATTTGTGTAAGAGTGGTCATGTTGGTGCGCATGGTCCGCACTCTTCTCTTTGCAGCGGCACGGGTGAAATCTTGCCCCAGTATGCATAGTAGCTGTGTGATAGCCTCCCTCTCTGGTTGTGCTCGCACAGTTGGCCCTCCTCCAATATCAGGGGGTGGCCCAGGAACCGTTAAAAGGAAACTACTGGTCCCTTAACCGGGAGTGCAAGTCTCGGTTAAGCATTTAAGGACAAAGGACCTTAAATTATCTTAAGGTGTGGATATGGAGTCCACTGAAAGTGAGGACGCGTAGTCCTCTAAAGGCGAGGGCGTGTAGCCCTCTGAAGTTCAGGACGTGTCGCCTTTCGAAGGCGAGGGAGTGTAGTCCTATGATGGCAAGGACGTGCAATCCTCTAAAGGTGAGGGCATGCCCCCCTTTGAAAATGGGGAACATGTAGTCCTCTGATGGCGAGGACGTGTAGTCCTCTAAAGGTGAGGACGTGTAGTCCTCCGAAGGTGAGGGCGTGTAGCCCTACAAAGGTGAAGGCACATGACCCTTTGACGGTGAGGACGTGTAGTCCTCTGAAGTTGAAGGTACATGACCCTTTGAAGGCGAGGACGTGTAGTCCTCTGAAGGTGAAGGTAACTAGTACCCAAGGTGAGGGTGTGTAGCCCTCTCAAGGCGAGGACTTATAGTCCTCTGGAGGTGAGGGCGTGCAGCCCTCTGGTGGTGAGGACGCCCCTTTGAAAATGGGGAACATGTAGTCCTCTGATGGCGAGGACGTGTAGTCCTCTAAAGGTGAGGACGTGTAGTCCTCCGAAGGTGAGGGCGTGTAGCCCTACAAAGGTGAAGGCACATGACCCTTTGACGGTGAGGACGTGTAGTCCTCTGAAGGTGAAGGTAACTAGTACCCTTTGAAGGCGAGGACGTGTAGTCCTCTGAAGGTGAAGGTAACTAGTACCCAAGGTGAGGGTGTGTAGCCCTCTCAAGGCGAGGACTTATAGTCCTCTGGAGGTGAGGGCGTGCAGCCCTCTGGTGGTGAGGACGTGTAATCCTCTCAAGGCGAGGACGTGTAGTCCTCTGACGGTGAGGGTAACTAGTACCCAAGGTGAGGGCGTGTAGCCCTCTCAAGGCGAGGACATGTAGTCCTCTGGAGGTGAGGGCGTGCAGCCCTCTGATGGTGAGGACATGTAGTCCTCTCAAGGCGAGGACGTGTAGTCCTCTCAACGGTGAGGGTAACTAGTACCCAAGGTGAGGGCATGTAGCCCTCTCAAGGCGAGGACATGTAGTCTTCTGAAGGTGAGGGCGTGCAGCCCTCTGTTGGCGAGGACGTGTAGTCCTCTAAAAGTGATAGGTACAAGTACCCAAGGGTCCACCCTTATGAGAAAGCAAGAGATCGACTCATCGAGAGGGCCGGTCATCCCAAATCCACAAGATTTGGACATTTAGATGTAGGGAATCTATGTAGTTAACATGATTTTGAGGGATGCAAATGCATGCAACCTTTGTTGTGAAATTTGGGTAAATGCGGACTTTATATGAAACAATGCAATGTAATGGAAAGTTGTACAATGTTCATGGCATTCTTTCCCTATTTTGTGATTTTGATTTTGATTTGATTTATTTATTTATTTATTTATTTTTTGGAAAACACAGATTGACTGCCCTTTTGAAAAAGGTGATAATTCATGCAACCTCATCCTATCTTTTTGCAAATCTCTCCGGGAACTCCCTTAGATTGTATGTTCTTTTTGATTTAGTCACTTGACCGTTTTGGAGTGACGGGAATGGAGTCGTTTGATAATTAATCAATCTATTGAAATTCCAGGGCTTGTCCCCCTTTTTTTTGTTAAAAACCTCGATGGGTGAGAACTTTTGATCGGCCCCTATGTTCACTTGAGGCTCATGAACGGTGCCCCTCATTGCCCCAGTGTAAGGCTTTGAGGTACCAACCGTTGTCTTTCGTCATGACCTTGTAGGAGGGAACCTATTGGGTGAGAACTTCTAATCTGCCCCTAGGTTCGCTTGAGGTTTTTGCATGGTGCCTTTCGTTGCCCCAGTGTAGGGCTTAGAGGTACCAAGTGTTGTCTTGTTTTCACGACCTCGTAGTGAGGAAGAATGAAAGAAGCAGTTGATTTTTGCAAAAAGAATTTTCTAAGGACGAGAAATAGTTGAAGGATCTTTCAGTTGATGGATTAAGTCAAATGACTCCTATGTAGAAGCAAGATGTTTTGATGTCTTGATGATGCTAAAGGATCAAGTGCTTCTAAGTTTTATTCAAGACAAGAATCCAAGAAAATCAAGATATATGATCAAGTTGATCTCTAGAATCTTAGGAAGAAGTTTCCAAATTGAAGAAGCAAAAGGTTTGACCAAGGAATTCTATCCTTTCAAATTGAGATTTGCTCTCTGGTAATCGATTACCAGCAGTTTGAAAATGTTTTAATTCAAATTTTTAAAACCTGTAATTGATTACATAAGTCTTGTAATTGATTACAAGAGGGGATTTTCAGAAAATAATTTCCAAGAGACATATTTATTCAAATGATTTATGAATGGCCATTCAAATGTTTTAAAGTGAGTTTTCATTGCCCAAACAGTTTTATCCTCTCGAAAGATCAAGAGTTTTTTTGAACTGAAATGTCTTATCCTCTCAAAAGATTCCTTGGTCAACCACTTGCATATTCAATAAGGAATTTTTGATTGATCTTCATTGTACAATCTATCCCTTTTAAGAGAGATTTCTTCTTCTCTTCTTCTTACTTCTGAAAAGGGATTAAGAGACTGAGAGTCTCTTGTTGTAGAGGATTCTTGAACACAAGGGAAGGGTTGTCCCTGTGTGGTTCAGACTTTGTAAAAGGAGTTTTACAAAGAGAGTGGAAAATCTCAAGTGGGTTGCTTGAGGACTGGACGTAGGCGCGGGAAGTGGCCGAACCAGTATAAATCAAGTTTGCATTCCTCTCTTCCTTTAAACTTCTTTTATTGCTATTTATCTTTTGCTTTAAAGAAGTTTATTTTGAATTGTATTTTGAGTAATTCATGTTAAGGGTGCATTGTTAATCCAAAAAGAAAGAGTGATAGTTCAATTGGGGAATAGTCTTTGCATCTTAATTCAACCCCCCTTTTTCTTAAGGTAACTGAGGCCATTTGTCCAACATCCTATTCTTGATAACTCACTTCTCTCTAAAAAGACAAAATGAGGTCACATGAACGTCTATATTTTTACTTGAAAACACAGTCAATCAAATGCCTTTTTATTTTTTATTTTGAAACTTATTTGTTTTGAACTTTGTCGTTGTTTTACGGCACCCCCACCAACGTGCAAGATGAGTAATCTCTGATTGAACGGTCTTGGAAGTCAACACTCAGGATCGCAGGTTGCTTGAGCAAACAGACCAATGGCTTACACCCACATTCCGGTGAAAGTTGAAAATCCTGGTGAGTCATTAGAGACATCTAACAACAGCTTTCAAAATTGCCCCATGTGTGGCATCTCTTGTCAATGTCAGGATTTACACACGATTCTCCTCAAATTTCAGCCAGCATCAATTAGACCTCGCACCCTACACTTCAGAGCCCTACAATGCTCAATGGAACGCCCCGGGGCTTCTCCGTAACAAGCACACATTGCGTTCGAGTCGTATTCTCGGAGAAATGGAGGTTGATGAACCTTGGCTAGGGTTATGGCTACCATTGAATTATCAAGTAGATATGGGATCAAGTTTAGCATATGACAACGGAATTTGGGGTGAACCCTACAAGCTTTTTGCTGCAAAATTCCTTTTTGTTGGTGTTTTTTTTGGTTTGTGCTAAAGGTGGTCTTCGTCATTGGAAGTGCGGTAGACAGGCTTTGTGGTTGATTTAGGGATGGCCTTTGTGGATAATTGGGTGGTGGGGTAAGGAGGAGGTTTGTTATTGGCTGAGTAATGACATTGTTGGGTTGGTGGGAAACTTGGCCGTATAGGAATGATAGTCACAGCATGGGTTTCTCCCTCTTTCTCACCCTCTTCATTTGCCCCAGTTTTCTCAGTCGTCCTAGTAGGATGATCAAATTTGCCTCTTTTCGGATCCACTTCGATCTTTTTGCTGGCGAAGACCAAATCTGTAAAACTTGAAGGTGTGTAACCCACCATTTTTTTCATAGTAGAACACCGGTCACGTGTCTACTATCATTGTGATAATCTCTTTCTCTGTTTTTGGGGGTGCTACTTGAGTTGCCAAGTCTCTCCATCTTTGGGCGTATTCTTTGAAAGATTCGTGCCCCCTTTTTGCACACTTTTTGTAGTTGCATCCTATCCGAAGCCATATCAGAATTGTACTGACACTGCTTAATGAAGGCAACCATTAGGTCCTTCCAAGAATGGACTCAAGAAGGTTCCTAAGTTAGTATACCAGGCGACAGTTGTCCTAGTAAGACTTTCTCAGGAAAAATGTATCAGCAGTTTCTCATCTTTTGCGTATGCCCCCATCTTCCGACAGTACATCTTTAGACGGTTCTTGGAGCAAGTAGTCCCCTTGTACTTGCCAAAGTCCGGCACCTTGAACTTGGGAATGACCATGTTTGGGTATTAGGAACAACTCTTCTAGGTTAGCAAAGGCATAATCTTCACCTCCTTCAATGGCCCTGAGCCTTTCCTCTAGATGATCCAACTTTCCCATTCCTGCCATAGTCATGAGGGTTTTTAACCGCTGTGGAATGCAAGAGGTGCAGTTATGGGTGATACTGAGGGCCCTCCAAAGTGTTTTGCAGGGGTATACCACCAACTGCTTGCCCTTCAGCGGCATATCCGAGGCAAGGCTCGAAGTTGGCTAGATTGTGGTGGGGCATTCCATGTGTCCCCTCCATGGGTCGAGAGACATGTGCATGATCAGATTGAGGTTGTTGGCTCTTAATGAGTATGGGAGTGGAGTTATTGACATCCTCATTGGGAATGTACGCCACATTGGGTGGTGTATAGTTTGGGAGGCAAGCCATATGGCGGGAAGGCGTGCTTGTTTTGAATTTGCACATCTTGGGGTCATCCGTACTTCCTAAATCTTTGCCTACCATATTTTAGGTTGGATGATTCATTTGCTTGAGGCCAGATGGGAGCATCGGGTTCACCTTAGCGACAGCGCTAGTAGCGGCAACTATAACCGCATTGGCTTCCATTATCTTCTTCATGCTCATCATGGCCTCCATCATTGTGGCCATTTGCTCTTTCATGGCCTCCATGTCGGCCTCCATCTTCTCTTGCACCTCCTCTGCTTCACCCATTACTCTAGCTCTAGCACGAGTTCGGTAAGGGCGCCGTAAAGCGTGTCCTTTTCTTTTTTATAACAATGATTAAGTTCATTTTATTTTATTTTTCAAGGAAAGAATGCAATGAGCAATGCAACCAATGAAAAGCATGGATGTATGCGAATGATGTGCAGTTGAAGTATTACGAATTTTTACGCAGGATATGGGGTTGAATCAATTTAGATTTTCAACATGATCCATGACATCTTTGTCAAGGTGAAACTGGAAGTAACAAGGACATCAACAATCCTAAATATGTTTGGCAGTAGACGAAGCAGTGATGTGACTCGATTCATCTTTTGCCCCAATTTTGCAAGACGATTACTTCCATATTTCAACTTGACTTGATGAACCTTTTTGTAAAAGCATGAGCTTGGTTCAACCCTATAATCCAAGGAATGGCAATTCTGATCGCCAATACTTCAACAACATCTCATAGGGATGAATGACTCGGGCATACTTTAAGCTATGCATGGAAAGTGTAATTATGAAATTGAGATGCCCGAAGAAACACCATTTCCTAGTTAACCATGCATTAGGTACCATGTTCAATTATTTTGTTTTGTTGTTGTGTGTGTGTGTTTTTTTTTTTTTTTTTTTTTTTTTTAGAAATGGGTTTATGATCCCAACATGGTTGGCTCATGGTGCCTAACACATGCAACTAAGAAGGTAGTGCGAAGTTTCACGCTTCCCTTTTTTTGTTTTTGTTTTGTAGAGGAAAACGCAAGGATGAGAAAACATGAAAACAAATTGTTAGTGTTTAGCTCTACTGAGCTTTAAAAGATTGGCTAAGATTTTGTTAAAACATAAGCACTTAGACAATGAAGGAAAGCTGGAGTTGCTGCACATGATGCCCAACGTTATATCAAGGAATGAGATCGGGCTGCACAATGCACAAGGCAAGATAAAATGTCAAATGAAGAATTGAAGTTGCAGGATCCACGATGTCGGATACAATGTCCTGACATCCTGCCCGAGAATACTGGAGTTGCTGTACAATGCAAGATAAAAGTCAAGTGCAGAAGTGAAGTTGCAGGATCCACGATGTCGGATACAATGTCCTGACATCCTGCCCGAGAATACTGGAGTTGCTATACAATGCAAGATAAAAGTCAAGTGCAGAAGTGAAGCTGCAGGATCCACGATGTCGGACACGATGTCCTGACATCCGGCCCGATAATACTGGACATATAAATCTGTTATATCTTTAACAGATTATTGTGCAGTTAGCAAGAGATTAGAAGATCTATCTTTAGGAACGAATTAAAAGATCATTAAAGTTCGAATTTCAAAGTAGAAGAGTTCGTTCAGGGATTAAAGATTAAAGATTAAAGATTCAAACTAAAAGATCAAAAGTTATCTTTTAGTTCTTTAACTGCAGATTTTTCAGAAGAAGATAGATCTGGAAGAGGATAGATCTCCTCCAGCATCAAGAACTTGCAGCCCAGAATCGTACACGGCTATATAATCATGGAGGCTGCACGAGTTCTTGAAGAGTTATTTTGTGAGTTTTGGGACTTGAGTCTTTTGTGAGCCACCTTGATGGTACCCTAACATCAAGTGTTGGACCTATGTGTGTAGAGTTGATCTCTTGTGTCTAGAGTTGATCTCTAGTGTGTAGAGTTGATCTCTTTTGTTCAGAGTTGATCTCTGGTGTGTCTTTGACTTAATTGTAAACACGGGAGTGTGAGTGAGAGGGAGTGAGCGGAGGTTCTCATATCTAAGAGTGGCTCTTAGGTAGAGATCGCACGGGTAGTGGTTAGGTGAGAAGGTTGTAAACAGGGGCTGTTAGACCTTGAACTAACACTATTGAGAGTGGATTTCCTCCCTGGCTTGGTAGCCCCCAGATGTAGGTGAGGTTGCACCGAACTGGGTAAACAATTCTCTTGTGTTATTTACTTGTTTAATCTGTTCATACGGACACATATAATCTGCATGTTCTGAAGCGTGATGTCGTGACATCCGGTACGACATCTGTCCCCTGGTATCAGAATTTCAATTGGTATCAGAGCCAACACTCGAAATCACAGAGTGAGATCTAGGGAGATAAATTCTGATGAACATGGAGAAAGAAGGAGGGCCAGTGAACAGACCACCAATTCTTGATGGAACCAACTATGAATACTGGAAAGCAAGAATGGTGGCCTTCCTCAAATCACTGGATAGCAGAACCTGGAAAGCTGTAATCAAAGGCTGGGAACATCCCAAGATGCTGGACACAGAAGGAAAGCCCACTGAAGAATTGAAGCCAGAAGAAGACTGGACTAAAGAAGAAGACGAATTGGCACTTGGAAACTCCAAAGCTTTGAATGCTCTATTCAATGGAGTTGACAAGAATATCTTCAGACTGATCAACACTTGCACAGTGGCCAAGGATGCGTGGGAGATCCTGAAAACCACTCATGAAGGAACCTCCAAGGTAAAGATGTCCAGACTGCAACTATTGGCTACAAAATTCGAAAATCTGAAGATGAAGGAGGAAGAGTGTATTCATGACTTCCACATGAACATTCTTGAAATTGCCAATGCTTGCACTGCCTTGGGAGAGAAGATGACAGATGAAAAGCTGGTGAGAAAGATCCTCAGATCCTTGCCTAAGAGATTTGACATGAAAGTCACTGCAATAGAGGAGGCCCAAGACATTTGCAACATGAGAGTGGATGAACTCATTGGTTCCCTTCAAACCTTTGAGCTAGGACTCTCGGATAGGGCTGAAAAGAAGAGCAAGAACTTGGCGTTCGTGTCCAATGATGAAGGAGAAGAAGATGAGCATGACCTGGATACTGATGAAGGTCTGACTAATGCAGTTGTGCTCCTTGGAAAGCAGTTCAACAAAGTGCAGAACAGAATGGACAGAAGGCAGAAGCCACATGTCCAGAACATCCCTTTCGACATCAGGAAAGGCAGTAAAAACCAGAAAAGATCAGATGTAAAGCCCAGTCACAGCAAAGGAATTCAATGTCATGGGTGTGAAGGCTATGGACACATCATAGCTGAATGTCCCACTCATCTCAAGAAGCAGAGGAAAGGACTTTCTGTAGGTCATTCTGATACAGAGAGTGAACAAGAAAGTGACTCTGACAGAGATGTGAATGCACTCACTGGGAGATTTGAATCTGCTGAAGATTCAAGTGATACAGACAGTGAAATCACTTTTGATGAGCTTGCTACATCCTATAGAGAACTATGCATCAAAAGTGAGAAGATTCTTCAGCAAGAAGCACAACTGAAGAAGGTCATTGCAGATCTGGAGGCTGATAAGGAGGCACATAAAGAGGAGATCTCTGAGCTTAAAGGAGAAGTCGGTTTTCTGAACTCTAAATTGGAAAACATGACCAAATCAATAAAGATGCTGAATAAAGGCTCAGATACGCTTGATGAGGTGCTGCTGCTTGGAAAGAATGCTGGAAACCAGAGAGGACTTGGATTTAATCCTAAGTCTGCTGGCAGAACAACCATGACAGAATTTGTTCCTGCCAAAAACAGGACTGGAGCCACGATGTCACAACATCGGTCTCGACATCATGGAACGCAGCAGAAAAAGAGCAAAAGAAAGAAGTGGAGGTGTCACTACTGTGGCAAGTATGGTCACATAAAGCCCTTTTGCTATCATCTACATGGCCATCCACATCATGGAACTCAAAGTAGCAACAGCAGAAAGAAGATGATGTGGGTTCCAAAACACAAGGCTGTCAGTCTTGTTGTTCATACTTCACTTAGAGCATCAGCTAAGGAAGATTGGTACCTAGATAGCGGCTGTTCCCGACACATGACAGGAGTCAAAGAATTCCTGCTGAACATTGAGCCCTGCTCCACTAGTTATGTGACATTTGGAGATGGCTCTAAAGGAAAGATCATTGGAATGGGAAAGCTAGTTCATGATGGACTTCCTAGTCTGAACAAAGTACTGCTGGTGAAGGGACTGACTGCAAACTTGATCAGCATCAGTCAGCTGTGTGATGAAGGATTCAATGTAAACTTCACAAAGTCAGAATGCTTGGTGACAAATGAGAAGAGTGAAGTTCTAATGAAGGGCAGCAGATCAAAGGACAATTGTTACCTATGGACACCCCAAGAAACCAGCTACTCCTCCACATGTCTATCCTCCAAAGAAGATGAAGTCAGAATATGGCATCAAAGGTTTGGACATCTGCACTTAAGAGGCATGAAGAAAATCCTTGACAAAAGTGCTGTTAGAGGCATTCCCAATCTGAAAATAGAAGAAGGCAGAATTTGTGATGAATGTCAGATTGGAAAGCAAGTCAAGATGTCCCACCAGAAGCTTCAACATCAGACCACCTCCAGGGTGCTGGAACTACTTCACATGGACTTGATGGGGCCTATGCAAGTTGAAAGCCTTGGAGGAAAGAGGTATGCCTATGTCATCCACAACAGAGTCACACTTAGAAGAGGGACTCCAACCACTCTGTATGAAATCTGGAAAGGGAGGAAGCCAACTGTCAAGCACTTCCACATCTTTGGAAGTCCATGTTACATTTTGGCAGATAGAGAGCAAAGGAGAAAGATGGATCCCAAGAGTGATGCAGGAATATTCCTGGGATACTCTACAAACAGCAGAGTATATAGAGTATTCAATTCCAGAACCAGAACAGTAATGGAATCCATCAATGTGGTTGTTGATGATCTGTCTCCAGCAAGAAAGAAGGATGTCGAAGAAGATGTCAGAACATCGGGAGACAATGTAGCAGATGCAGCTAAAAGTGGAGAAAATGCAGAAAACTCTGATTCTGCTACAGATGAATCAAACATCAACCAACCTGACAAGAGACCCTCCATTAGAATCCAGAAAATGCATCCCAAGGAGCTGATTATAGGGGATCCAAACAGAGGAGTCACTACAAGATCAAGGGAGATTGAAATTGTCTCCAACTCATGCTTTGTCTCCAGAATTGAGCCCAAGAATGTGAAAGAGGCACTGACTGATGAGTTCTGGATCAATGCTATGCATGAAGAAGTCTATGTGGAGCAGCCAAAGGGATTTGCAGACCCGACTCATCCAGATCATGTATACAGGCTCAAGAAGGCTCTCTATGGATTGAAGCAAGCTCCAAGAGCTTGGTATGAAAGGCCAACAGAATTCCTTACTCAGCAAGGGTATAGGAAGGAAGGAATTGACAAGACTCTCTTTGTCAAACAAGATGCTGAAAACTTGATGATTGCACAGATATATGTTGATGACATTGTGTTTGGAGGGATGTCGAATGAGATGCTTCGACATTTTGCCCAACAGATGCAATCTGAATTTGAGATGAGTCTTGTTGGAGAGCTGACTTATTTTCTGGGACTTCAAGTGAAGCAGATGGAAGACTCCATATTCCTCTCTCAAAGCAAGTATGCAAAGAACATTGTCAAGAAGTTTGGGATGGAAAATGCCAGCCATAAAAGAACACCTGCACCTACTCACTTGAAGCTGTCAAAGGATGAAGCTGGCACCAGTGTTGATCAAAGTCTGTACAGAAGCATGATTGGAAGTTTACTATATTTAACAGCAAGCAGACCTGACATCACCTATGCAGTGGGTGTTTGTGCAAGATATCAAGCCAATCCCAAGATAAGTCACTTGACTCAAGTAAAGAGAATTCTGAAATATGTAAATGGTACCAGTGACTATGGGATTATGTACTGTCATTGTTCAGATTCAATGCTGGTTGGGTATTGTGATGCTGATTGGGCTGGAAGTGCAGATGACAGAAAAAGCACTTCTGGTGGATGCTTCTATTTGGGCAACAACCTTATTTCATGGTTCAGCAAGAAGCAGAACTGTGTGTCCCTATCTACTGCAGAAGCCGAGTATATTGCAGCAGGAAGCAGCTGTTCACAGCTAGTTTGGATGAAGCAGATGCTGAAGGAGTACAATGTCGAACAAGATGTCATGACATTGTACTGTGACAACATGAGTGCTATCAATATTTCTAAAAATCCTGTTCAACACAGCAGAACCAAGCACATTGACATTAGACATCACTATATCAGAGATCTTGTTGATGATAAAGTGATCACACTGAAGCATGTTGACACTGAGGAACAAATAGCAGATATTTTCACAAAGGCTTTGGATGCAAATCAGTTTGAAAAACTGAGGGGCAAGCTGGGCATTTGTCTGCTAGAGGAATTATAGCAGCTACTGCAATCTGAACGTGCCCAAACGAATCAGTTAACATTAATAGCACGTTCACCACAAAGCAAATTCGACCGTTGCTTCACACGCCCCTCTACATTCTTCATTCAAATTTATATCTGCTTGGCATTCGTGTTTTCACCAGCATTTCCCAATAGTTTTCTGAGATTCACGAAATCATTCCAAACGCTCTGCTTTCCCATGGCTACCTCACCAAAAGAAACTGCAGCTTCTGGTTCACCCGCTGTACCATCATCTCCGCACCAGGAACAACCAGAGTTCAACATCCAACCCATACAAATAATTCCTGGTCAAGCTTCAGTCCCTGAGAAACTGGTTCCCAGAAGACAACAGGGAGTGAAGATTTCTGAAAACCCTAGCCTTGCAACAAGTCCTAGGGAAGTAGACACGGAGATGGACAAGAAAATCCGCAGTATTGTGAGTAGCATTCTGAAAGATGCTTCTGTGCCTGAAGCTGATGAAGATGTCCCAACATCGTCCACCCCAAATGTTTCTGTGCCTGATGTCAATAAAGATGTTCCAACATCCTCCGCTCCAAATGCTGAAGCCCTCCCTTCACCCAGTGAAGAGGAATCAACAGAAGAAGAGGATCAAGCCTCAGAGGAGACCCCTGCACCAAGGGCACCAGAACCTGCTCCAGGTAACCTCATTGACTTGGAAGAAGTCGAATCTGATGAAGAACCCATTGCCAACAGGTTGGCACCTGGCATTGCAGAAAGGTTACAAGGCAGAAAGGGAAAAACCCCCATTAAGAGGTCTGGACGAATCAAGACTATGGCCCAGAAGAAGAGCACTCCAGTCACTCCTACCACATCCAGAAGAAGCAAGGTTGCTATCCCCTCCAAGAAAAGGAAAGAAATTTCCTCATCCGATTCTGATGATGATGTCGAACTAGATGTCTCGACATCTAAGAGGGCCAAGAAATCTGGAAGAAAGGTGCCTGGAAATGTTCCTGATGCACCATTGGACAACATCTCTTTCCACTCCATTGGCAATGTTGAAAAGTGGAAATATGTGTATCAACGCAGACTTGCGGTTGAAAGAGAACTGGGAAGAGATGCCTTGGATTGCAAGGAGACCATGGACCTCATCAAGGCTGCTGGACTACTGAAGACAGTCACCAAGTTGGGAGACTGTTATGAAGGCCTAGTCAGGGAATTCATTGTCAACATTCCCTCTGACATATCAAACAGAAAAAGTGATGATTATCAAAGAGTGTTTGTCAGAGGAAAGTGTGTTAGATTCTCCCCTGCTGTGATTAACAAATATCTGGGCAGACCTACTGATGGAGTGATAGATATTGATGTTTCTGAGCATCAAATTGCCAAGGAAATCACTGCCAAACGAGTCCAGCATTGGCCAAAGAAAGGGAAGCTTTCAGCAGGGAAGCTAAGTGTGAAGTATGCAATTCTGCACAGGATTGGAGCTGCAAACTGGGTTCCCACCAATCATACTTCCACTATTGCCACAGGTTTGGGTAAATTTCTGTATGCTGTTGGAACCAAATCCAAATTTAATTTTGGAAACTATATCTTTGATCAAACTGTTAAGCATTCAGAATCTTTTGCTATCAAATTACCCATTGCCTTCCCTACTGTATTGTGTGGCATTATGTTGAGTCAGCATCCCAATATGTTAAACTACACTGACTCTGTGATGAAAAGAGAATCTCCTCTATCCCTGCATTACAAACTGTTTGAGGGGACACATGTCCCAGACATTGTCTCGACATCAGGGAAAGCAGCTGAGGAAGACAAAGAAGCAGCTGAAGTAGAAGAAGAAGCTGCCGAAGAAGAGGAAGAAGCAGCCGAGGAAGAAGAAGAAGCTGCTGAGGAAGAAGAAGATGCAGCAGAAGAGACAGAATCAGATGATGATTCTGAAGCCACCCCATGATCATCAGACCTTTATGTTTGCTTTTACTGTTATTAGTTAAAGGGGCATGTCCCTTTGAACAATTGTTTACTATGGGTCTGTAATATTTGCACATTAATTTCATGCATCCTACTTTTGCCAAATTTATGTCTAAAAAGGGGGAGTAATAGTATTATGCTTGCTATTATGCATGATTATGTTGAATGTATGATGTATGGCAGTAGGATAGTAGGATACGATGTATGCATGATTCATGATCTTGAGGATACGGTGTATGCATGATTCATGATCTTGAGGAGGAGTTGTATGAATATGATTTTGAGGGGGAGACTGCTGCTGATGATGACAGATGTAAGCTACTAGAAGCTGCTAGAAGATGCTGCAGTAAGAGCATGAAGACAGGGGGAGCAGATAGCGGATGTCACATGAGATGTCTCGACATCCTGGAAAAGACTAGTAGCTGATAGAAGATGCTGCAGTAAGAGCATGGAGACAGGGGGAGCAGAAGCAGAAAGCTGATGTCACGAGAGATGTCTTGACATCCTGGAGAAGACTTGTAGATTTGCAACTTGAAGAATTTCCGCTGTGCTTGATTACTCTGATAATGGAAGTTGCTGATCCCACTTGCATAACTGCTCGTACCTGCTCAGGAAGTGTCTAAGTATGTTTTAGACAAAATTTGCCAAAGGGGGAGATTGTTAGTGTTTAGCTCTACTGAGCTTTAAAAGATTGGCTAAGATTTTGTTAAAACATAAGCACTTAGACAATGAAGGAAAGCTGGAGTTGCTGCACATGATGCCCAACGTTATGTCAAGGAATGAGATCGGGCTGCACAATGCACAAGGCAAGATAAAATGTCAAATGAAGAATTGAAGTTGCAGGATCCACGATGTCGGATACAATGTCCTGACATCCTGCCCGAGAATACTGGAGTTGCTGTACAATGCAAGATAAAAGTCAAGTGCAGAAGTGAAGTTGCAGGATCCACGATGTCGGATACAATGTCCTGACATCCTGCCCGAGAATACTGGAGTTGCTATACAATGCAAGATAAAAGTCAAGTGCAGAAGTGAAGCTGCAGGATCCACGATGTCGGACACGATGTCCTGACATCCGGCCCGATAATACTGGACATATAAATCTGTTATATCTTTAACAGATTATTGTGCAGTTAGCAAGAGATTAGAAGATCTATCTTTAGGAACGAATTAAAAGATCATTAAAGTTCGAATTTCAAAGTAGAAGAGTTCGTTCAGGGATTAAAGATTAAAGATTAAAGATTCAAACTAAAAGATCAAAAGTTATCTTTTAGTTCTTTAACTGCAGATTTTTCAGAAGAAGATAGATCTCCTCCAGCATCAAGGAGTTGCAGCCCAGAATCGTACACGGCTATATAATCATGGAGGCTGCACGAGTTCTGTACCAAGTCCGGGATTGAAGAGTTATTTTGTGAGTTTTGGGACTTGAGTCTTTTGTGAGCCACCTTGATGGTACCCTAACATCAAGTGTTGGACCTATGTGTGTAGAGTTGATCTCTTGTGTCTAGAGTTGATCTCTAGTGTGTAGAGTTGATCTCTTTTGTTCAGAGTTGATCTCTGGTGTGTCTTTGACTTAATTGTAAACACGGGAGTGTGAGTGAGAGGGAGTGAGCGGAGGTTCTCATATCTAAGAGTGGCTCTTAGGTAGAGATCGCACGGGTAGTGGTTAGGTGAGAAGGTTGTAAACAGGGGCTGTTAGACCTTGAACTAACACTATTGAGAGTGGATTTCCTCCCTGGCTTGGTAGCCCCCAGATGTAGGTGAGGTTGCACCGAACTGGGTAAACAATTCTCTTGTGTTATTTACTTGTTTAATCTGTTCATACGGACACATATAATCTGCATGTTCTGAAGCGTGATGTCGTGACATCCGGTACGACATCTGTCCCCTGGTATCAGAATTTCACAAATGGTATGCAATTTTGCAGATCAAAAAGTTTGTTGAACGCATATGCATGATGATGCCATGACTCATGCAAAATGTGAGGCTGGAATATGATAACGGACAAATGCAGGAACGATATATTCATTATGATGTTATGAAGAGATGCTTATGCGATGCATGATATGAATGCATTTTACGGACACGAGAGCCCGGAAAATTATCTCTTCTTACTTGCGCATTTGGGGGCGCAGTGCCCCATGTGTACAATTAAGAAGGTGATATGGACCTTCCGGCTTCCCGTGACAAAGGACGAGACCAACATACAATGCATGCTAGAGATAAAATGTGGGAGTGACTTGATTCGCACTGATTTTTGGAGTAAAAACGTGGGATAAACTCATTTTTTTCAAAAAGTTATAACTAGTCAAGATCTGAGCGACAATACAAACTTCCTAGTGGTTTCTAATCATATGGTCCATTAAGTCTATCATATGTTGACAATAGCTGAGAAGTCCGTGGATCTTCTTGGGGGCGGAGCAGGTGTCCGCCATTGCTTCGGCCTTGGCTAGCAATCGGGGAAGTTCTTGACTCCTGTTCAAAGTAAGAGCAAATCGGTCCGTCCACATTGTTGCCTCTTGGTGCCATGAATCAATTACCCTCTCCCTTGCTTCGCTTTCTGCTGATATCTTGGCGTACTCATCCTCTAGCCTTTGCTCGTGAGTCGCCGCTAGATTTAGCTTCTCTTTGCACTCATCGATGACGGCCCACATATTCCCTTCAGTCTCGCTTAACTGTTGGGACAAATTTCTTTTCGACCTAAGGTAAGCCTTTAGCTCGTCCTTCAAGATCATGCCTTTGACCCGTGATGATTCCTTTCACCTCTTCGGAGCTTGAGCTTACTATTGCTGCCCTATAAAGCCCCTCAAAACTTTGCTGGCACGTGTTCTTCCTTTTGGGCCTTCTTGGTTTCTCGTTCCAAGGCATCAGCGGTGGCCATATTGATGTCCCTTAGTTCATCATACTCTTTTCAGACTTTGATGGCTATGGACTTGAACTTCTCTTCGACTACTCGGGCTCTTTCAAGCTCTGCCTTTAGGGCTTGTACCTCATCACTTTCTTCCGAAGCTTTAACCTCATCGTCCCTCACAGTCTTTAGATTTGGGAGCCAATCCAATCCTTGTGTTCGGACTCTCAGCCACTTATGATAGCCGCCGATGATCCCATTACTGCTTCCCCTAAGCTCTCTGTCCTTTCTTCACGCCGCATCCCATGCCTTGCGAACTCCTTGGAGTACCCTCGCGTTGTGGTCACTAAAACCCCGTGCGATGATAGGCGTGATGCTTTCGTCTAATGGCGCTCCTCTCATGGGGTAGCCAAGCTGTCTTATGGTGAGAACGGGATTATAATTAATACAACCCCTTGTTCCCATCAAGGGAACATTTGGACATCCTTCGCATGAAGATAGAATCTTGATTCTTCCTTCCTTCTAGCGAGGGAACCAATTAACAGACGCCCCCCCATGCTAGCCAAGAGTTGGTCCCAATTCACCTTTCCTTTTTCGATGCACGAGCGGTGACCTTGTAGCGGATAGACGGGCCTACCTTCTTGGAGAAAAAGGTGTGAAACTAACCACACATAGAGAGCCAGTGCACAACAAACAATTCTTGCGCTGCTCTTTTCACATCCTCGGTCGAACGTGTCATATAGGTCGGCTAGCATAGCGACAACCGGGCTTTCCTTGTGGTTATGATAGGCGAGAAAAGCGTCGATCGCTGCCAGGTCCACCAACCCATCCACATTCGAAAAGAGGACTCCTCCAAAGATCAACAGTGCGAGAACGCCTATGAACGGGGCCCATTCGTTTCTACCTGCCAAGATTCTTGCTTTTGCCTCCAAACATTTTCTCGGTATCCCGACCACCCCATTTTCGACTTGCTTTTGGTGGTCTAATTCCTTCGCCAAGATTTGGAATATTTTAGAAATTCTAGCTAATGAGGGATAGAACCTTGAGAAGAGGTATGGTTTCCTTCTCCCTAGAGGACATCCTAGGATTTCTTCGAATTCTTCCACCATGGGTGATAGTTGGAAGTCCCCAAAAGTGAAACACCTCAACGGATGATCATAATACTGGGCAAGGGAGGCAATGGACTCTGTGGAGACTTCTACCCTAGCTAGGTCCCAAATCTTACCATAGGCTTTGCGGAAGGCTTGCCATTGAAGTTGACCCATTAATTGCCCCAACTCTCGTAAACTAGTGACCTCTAAGCTCTTGATTTTGACTTGATAGAACCTCTTTTTAAACGAAGGCTTTTGACTTGATCCCATGTTTTACTAAAGTGAAATAAAATCTAGGGCGAATCAAAACTCCGACATCTATCATGGGTGGAATGGATGAATGCATGAAGAAATGCATATGACACAGATGCAATTTACGAATACGGGAGCCCGAGAAACTGTCTCCTTCTTAGATACAACGTCTAGGGGTAGCAAAGTGCCCCAACGTATGTATTTAAAACGGTGACACGGACCCTTCGTTGGTTTGCTAAAGTAGGGATCAAGACAGAACCCATATGCAATGCCTATGCAAAAGACACAATGCGGGAATGTACACAGTATGACAATATTTACCGAACATAAGCAAAAGGGTATATGATACTCATGCATGGCAGTGTGAAAATGGCACGCAGCGTGTTTGCTTCGTGCCCCTATTTAAGGGACCTATAAGGGAGAGAACTAACTAGGCTTGTAGCAATAATCCCCAAGGTAGTTATATCTCTCTTGATGGTTTCTAGAGGTATCATCCCCTTTTGAAGAACATATTGTAGCAGTAGGGACTACTAGCAACAATAGGTTTTCAAAGAGAAAAGCTCTAGATGAGGGTTCACTGTAATCAAGCAAGTCGGAGACCTAGCATGATCACAGATTCACCTCCACTCCTTATGCTCCCATGAACCCGGGTATAGGGCCCTTTTTTCACTCACAGTGTGTGCAAATAGTGTTGGTGTTTGTGTGCATCAAATGAATAAATATTTACTTCATGCATACATTTAAAACGCACTAAAAGCAACGAAGAGTTTATATACACAAGAACATAATGAAAGGAAACCAACAAAGGGGTAAGTCACGGTAAAACATTGCACAAAATTAAATGGCCTAACTCTCTAAAAACAGTCCCCAGTGGAGTCGCCAACTGTCGCAACCTACCCTTCGGCGGGAGGGCGACGCGAGACTCGCGGGATGCGTGTTCCACGAAAGGAATACGCGCGGAGTCGCCACCAACGTTTATTTGAGGAAAACGTCGGAAAAACCGGAAAAGACGCGATCTACGAACTTTTTAGTGAAAGGTTCGGGAGTTGTATTTACGCACGGGGAAGGTATTAGCACCCCACACGTCCGTCCCAAGGGACGGCAGCCTTTAATCGAATGTGCAAACATGACTTTGATTTTTACGTTCCCTTTTATGTCCTTATATCCTTTATACCCTTTTTATATTTTTCTCTTTTTTGTGGTCGACAAGGGTGTTTCCCTTTGCTCCTACGTATTCCTCAATTTGTGATGAGGAAATCAGACCTACGTAGTTCTTTCTTATCAAGCGATTCCTTTTCACTTAAGTGGTGATCATTTTAAGGTGTTGGACCTTAAAAATGATCCATTTTACTTAGTGAGAAATTGAAATGACAAACTTCAAAAGCCTATTTTTGTGGACGAGCTTGACTAGGCGAGTTGATTTTAGCCTTAGTTTCACTTTAGTTATTAATCAATTCGATTAAGAATGAGAAATCCCAAAGAGAAAACGTCCGATTGATTTTTCGCTTTATTTTACTAAAAGATGTCTTTTTGATTATTATATTATTTTTTACCTCTTTTTGATTTCCAACATGGTTACGGCACGACCGAACGGTCGGAATTTATTTTAACCGAAGTTAATGGATAATACAATTCAAATGTTCGGTGGAAATTTATTTTATTTTTAGTTAAGCGAGAAATGACTTAAGTAAAATGGCTTAAGCACGTCAACAGGGGGTATAAAAAGTAAACAAAACGAGAATAAAAATGCACGAAACACAATGTGGACCAGTACGGGCACATAGAATGAATCGAAAAGCTTGGTTCGAGGTACTTACCCGTTGAAGATCGAAGAACGATGAAGAACGAATGAAGAACGTCGAAGAACGGTTGAAATCTTTGCGAAATTCCTCACGGAAAACGTTACGGAAACGTTTCGGAAGCGCCTCGACTTAGATTTTCTTCACGGAAACAATTTTTCCAAGCAAATTCGAAAGAGAGAGAAGTGCCTAAGGGGCTGAACCCCTTCCTTCTTGCCTTCCTCCCCTATTTATAGCAAAATAGGGGAGGTGGTTGCCGCCCAGCTCGCCCAGGCGAGCAGGGTTGCTTCCTCCAGAAGCAACCGCCTTCTGGAGGAATATTCCGGAGGGCCCAAGTGGGCCTGGGTGCTATTTGCACCCCCATTTTTACTAAGTACACCCCCCTCTGCTGTTTTTGGTGATTCTTTTTTCGTAAAGTTACGGAAACTTACGAATTTCGTAACGATACTTGTTTTCTTTCCGTAATGTTACGGAACCTTGCGGATTACATAATCATCCCCTTTTTGACTTACGGAATGTTACGGAACCCCACTTAATTATGCAACGATGCTTCCATTTGATTTCCGGTGTGTCACGGAAACTTACGGATTGTGCATCAATATTTTTTTGGTTTTTCGGCATGTCCTGGAATTTCACAAATTGCCTAATGATGGGTGCCAAGCACCTCACGAGGACCAAAGAATGGTCGCACGTCATCGAGCAAAGGTCCCCGGACGAAATTAGGGTATGACAGTTGCCCCTCTTTACTTGTCTTTTATTGCTTTTCAAAAAATATATATATGTGTGGTAACTAGAATGTTTTGAATGTCCTTGTATATTGACATAAATAGTAGGATATTTTACACATACGCATGTTCATAAATGTGTTACATTAAATGTGTGCATGAGTTTGTTCTAAATCGGAAAGACTAGCGTGTCATTTTTGTGTTAAAATAAGCGTTTTCTTGTAGACTAACTTTCCAAATGTTTTTCTTCACAGGAAATGGCTCCGAGGAAGCTTTCCTCAAAGAGATCTAGGAAGGACGCCACAGTCGAAGGGACTAGTGCCGCTCCTGAGTTCGATAGCAATCGTTTCAGGAGCGCTGAGCACCAGCAGCGTTTCGAAGCCATCAAGGGATGGTCATTCCACTGAGAGAGACGCGTCCTGCTCAGGGATGACGAGTACACAGATTTCCAGGAGGAGATAGCTCACCGACGTTGGACGTCGCTGGTCACTCCCATGGCCAAGTTTGATCCAGATATAGTTCTCGAGTTTTATGCCAATGCTTGGCCTATAGAGGAGGGCGTACGGGACATGCGGTCATGGGTAAGGGGCCAGTGGATTCCTTTCGATGCAGACGCCCTCATTCAGTTCCTGGGATACCCGCTAGTATTGGAGGAGGGCCAGGAGTGCAAATATGGTCAGAGAAGGATCTGGGCCGATGGATTTGATGAGGAGGCCATTGCTCAGCTGCTATGCATACCAGGTCAGGATTTTGCTTGGACCGCTGCCGAGAGATGGGTGCGGATCATGCGCACCAACATGACTACCTTGACCCAAACATGGATGACGTTGCTGCTCAGCAACATCCTGCCCAGCAATCATAATTCCGACCTCCCTCTGCCGAAGTGGCAGCTGGTGTATGCCATCCTGACGCGGATGAGCGTCCATGTGGCTCAGTTGATCGTTGATGCCATTTATTTATTTGCAAGTATGCCGCCTACCAGGCACCCTCTAGACCCAGATAAGTCTAACAGGGCCCTGGGTTTTCCAGCATTGATCACGGGTCTCTGCTAGTCGTTCGGGGTCCCTATCACACCTAGTAAGGTGATTCGACCGCCGATCACCCAGGCTTTCATAGAAAAGTATTGAAAGCCTAGACAGGCACAGGGTGGCGACCCGCAGGCCCCAGACGCACCGCCGCCACCTCATCAGGCTGATCCAGCTGGATCATTTGACACGGAGCGGTATTTACGGCATTTGGTTCGCCAGAAGGCGGCCAACCACAGGGCGCACGTGCAGACCCATGACTGTCTCTACCAGCTCAACCTCAACCTGCAGAGCTAGGGTTTCGCTCCTTTTCCATGCCTTACTCCGAATCATTTCAGGGCAGAGGTCACATGGCCTGGAGATTGGCCTGAGGCCCAGGCAGGGGAGGCGCCCGCTGAGGCTCCCAGCGATGCAGATGAGGCCTGCATGGACGAGGAGATGACATATTTACTCGATTTCTTGGGAGGGAGCGGAGCCACATGACTAGGAGATCCCTAGATCCATATTCTCTTTTATGTTTCCTCTTTTATCTGTTACATATCATTTTATTTTGTATAACTTGAGGGACTAACGTTTGTTTTGTTTTGTTTGACTCTTGTTTTGTGCATACATGTCATTTGAACTGATACGTTAGTGCTTACTTCGTTGTTGTCAATAGTGTTTGTTGAAATTCAGGAACCGTGTAGAGTTTTCATTTAGGAACGTCGTCCTAAAAATAAAATGAACAAAAATCATGATAACGCCAAAAATAAGAAAGAAGCGTTGTGAACAAATGTCGTGTCTATCTATACAAAGAAAAGAAAATAGTTTTTTTTTTATATATATATGTAAAAGAAAATGTGTATAGAAGGATGTTGTGTGTGTAAATAATGTGTGAAAAGAAATTCTTGTGTGTGTAAGCGACGAGTGTATATAAAGAAACTTTTGTATAAACTACGGGTGTGTGTTGGAAAAAACAAAAAAAGAAATCTTTGAACATGAATATGGTTTGTATATAGACCGTGTTGACGTAAAGAGAAAGAGTTTTAATGCGTGTGTATACAGAAAAAGTTCATCATGTATAGGAATGTAGGTGTACAAAGAAAAGTTTTTCTCATAGATGGCAATGGATGTATAGTTTTTTGTGAACATAAAAAAATGAAACAAAAAGGAAAAAGAAAGAAAGACCTCGAAGGTTGGCATGTTATGGTCGTAGGAAGCATAAATCATTCGTAGAGATCAAACATATCTTTTGGAAACAAGGGACTGACGCTAAGAGTTTATTTTCCTGAATAACTGAGATAAGAATGGATGGATTCATTGAACTGATGAAAGAACATAATTTGGAAATATTGGGACTACTTGGGTAAATCCCAAGCCTTAGTATCACAATGCCATAAACTGGATGCTTGAGTACCCACCTAGCTGTAGCCATGACTAATTTTGCACGTGGTTCCCAAATCATCAATGTTACACGTGCCTCGTGGAAATAATATGGAAATTCAACCCAAGACCGACACCTCGACACGCGAATTTGTTTTGCCCTAGATATCAAAATCGGGCTTGCGCGATGAAAAGACCATGTTGAGGCACAACCTTAAGCTACTTTGAACCTTGGTCTGTGAAGTGAATCCTCACCCTTTCCCCCGAAGAGAAGGACACAGAATCTCCTCAAGGGAGAGCGAATAACGAATGTTAAAACCCGAATTCCCAAAGAAAGAAATGGAAAGGGAGAAATGAAAAGAAAGAAAAGGAAGAAATGAAAAGAAAGGAAAAGAAGGATTCTCGATCAAAGATCGAAAGAAAGTAAAAAGGAAAAGATCGGAAGAAAGTGAAAAGGAAAAGGTCAGAGGAAAACAGAATAATTCCCGATCAATCTTCTGACCAGATAAATTTTTCGGCAGGGTAAATGACTGTCGGCAAAGGAAAACCCATTTTTAAGTGGTTCTTCCTTTGGGATTACCATTCAAAGTCGTTCTCGACTGGCGGTATCCCGCCCCACATAAACAAAGAGGAAAAGACTGAAACACCCAGCTTCCTCTGCAAAAACACTACCCTCGAGAAAATCCTATTGATCCGTGATTGTGCGTGTGATCTTTTGGTTCGATAGGAAATCGTGTGCAAAATAAAGTCTTGGTGCAGTTATGGTTTGGGATTAGGGTAAAACACTTGCCTGTGTGAGTTTTTATACACTATGAGTGATTTATTCCCAGTTTCAGTTTGACCCGATGTTTCCCCTGAATGTTCATTTAAAAGCTAAATGTTGACATCCTGCCCTTCATTTTCGATTACAAGGAAAATTACCTTTGGCATGGGTATATTGTTTCTCTAAGATATGGTGCTCTCGTGAATGATTTATTTTTCTTTGCAAAAAGCATGTTTGCCTTTTTAGGTGGAAAAAAAACCCGGTGGAACATTCGGTCCTGCCAACAAATCTTATTCGGAGACCCATGAATTGATTGCCTAGCGCTGTTCATGTGTCCTCCACCATCGAGTCTAGAGCCCCGCAAATTGATTGTCTAGCGCTGTTCGCCTATCCTCCACCCTCAAATCTTGTTCGGAGACTCATGAATTGATTGCCTAGTGCTGTTCATGTGTCCTCCACCATCGAGTCTGGAGCCCAGCGAATTGATTGCCTAGCGCTGTTCGTCTGTCCTCCACCCTCAAATCTTGTTCGGGGACCCATGAATTGATTGCTTAGAGCTGTTCATGTGTCCTCCACCATCGAGACTGGAGCCCTACGAATTGATTGCCTAGCGCTGTTCGTCTATCCTCCACCCTCGAAATCTTGTTCGAAGACCCATGATTTGATTGCCTAGCGCTGTTCATGCGTCCTCCACCATCAAGTGCGGAGCCTCCGGTGATTGGGAAATGTGGTTTTTGTTATTTTCCCGATCGGTTCCTTCGCCAAACATGTGTATATATGTATATTATGTTATTGGTGTTTTTGTGTTTGTTTTGTGTTGTGCAGAAAAAGAAGAAGGAGAGACGGGAGTCGTCATAGACTAATCACAGAAAGGGCGAAGACGAACGAAATCAGTGTTTTATCTTTGCTTTCCTATTATCTTCGATAAAAGGTAAGTAAAGAGGGGCAACTGTCATACCCTAATTTCGTCTGGGAACTACTGCTTGATGGCATGCAACCTTTGATTGACCGCTTCGAGGTACTTGGCACCCTTTGTTGCACAATATGTGAAGTCCCGAGACGTGCCGGAAATCAAAAGGAAGCGTTGTTACTCAATCCGTGAAATTCCGTAACGTGACGGAAATCAAAAGGAAGTATTGTTACGCAATCCATGAGTTTCCGTAACTCTTCGGAAGCTAAAAAAGAAGTAATTATATGATCCGTAAGGTTCCATAACCTTACGAAAAAAAAAACAATTATCGTTACGAAATTCGTAAAGTTTTGTAACGTTACAGAAAAAGAATCACCATAAAAAGCAAAGGGGGTGTATTTAGTAAAAAGGGGGTGCAAATAGTAACCAGACCCACTTGGGCCTTCCAGATTCTTCCTCCAGAAGGCGGTTGCTTTTGGAGGAAGCAACTTGGCTCGCCTGGGCGAGCTGGGTGGCAAGTACCTCCCCTATTTTGCTATAAATAGAGGAAGGAGTGAAGAAGGAAAGGGTTCAGCCTTCTTGGCACTTCGTATTCACTTGAAATTACTGAGGAAAATTGTTTCCGTGAAGAAAATCCAAGCCGAGGTGCTTCCGTGACATTTCCGTGGGTGATTTCGCGAAGATTTTCAACCGTTCTTCGTCATTCATCGTTCGTTCTTCATTGTGCTTTGGTCTTCAACCGGTAAGTACCCCAAATCGAACTTTTCAATTCATTCTATGTACCTGTGGTGGTCCCCATTTGTTTCGTGTACTTTTATTCTCGTTTCATTTACTTTCCGTACCCCCTTTTGACGTGCTTCAGTCATTTACTTAAGTCATTTTCTCGCCTAATCAAAAATAAAATAAATTTCCACCGATCATTTGATTTGTAATATCCGTTAACTTCTATTAAAATGAAATCCGACCGTTCGGTCGTGCCGTAACCACGTTTGAAATAAAAAAGAGGTAAAAATAATAATATAATAATAAAAAATATCTTTTAGTAAAATAAAGAGAAAAAATCAATCGGACGTTTCTCTTTGGGATTTCTCTTTCTTAATTGAATTGACTAATAACTAAAGTGAAACTAAGGCTAAAATCAACTCGTAAAGTCAAGCTCGTCCACAAAAATATCACTAAAAAGTGATTTGAAAGTTCAATATCTCAGTTTTTCTTACCAATTAAATGGATCATTTTTAAGGTCCAACGCCTTAAAATGATCACCTTCCAAGTAAAATGAATCACTTGATTCACCCTTAAAAAAGAACTACGTAGGTCTGATTTCCTCTTCGATGGAGGGTACGTAGGAGCAAGAGCCCTGCTTTTGTTGACCTCAAAAATAAAAAAGGAAATAAAAGTTAAGGTAACACAATTTCACACAATTCTAAAAATAAGGTTGTTGTCCTTTGAGACAAACGTGAGAGGTGCTAATACCTTCCTCAAATATAAATACAACTCCCGAACTTGGAATATCCTTTATGACCGGTTTCCTTTGGTTTTTCCGACGTTTTCCACAAATAAACGTTGGTGGCGACTCCGCGCATTTTCCTCCTTTGGAAAGCGCATTCGTGAGCCTCGCCTCGCTCGCCCGCAAAAGGGTAGGTTGCGACAAGTACCTAGAGCAATTTTCATATGTTATCAAATACAAAAAGGGAACAACAAATGTGGTAGCTGATGCCCTCTCTAGGAGACACACATTGTTTTGCTCCCTAGGAGCCCAAATTTTAGGATTTGATAATATTTAGGGACTTTTATGCTTTAGATGAACATTTCTCTTCCATTTATGAGAGTTGTGGGAAAAAGGCCCAAGATGGATTCTATTTGGCTGAGGGGTATTTGTTCAATGAGGGAAAGCTTTGCATACCCCAAGGATCCATTAGGAAATTACTTGTGAAAGAGAGCCATGAGGGTGGGCTCATGGGCCACTTTGGGATAGACAAGACCCTTGTCATACTCAGAAAAGTTTTATTAGCCCCATATGAAGAAAGATGTCCATAAGCATTGCACTAGGTGTGTGGCTTGCTTACAAGCCAAGTCTAGGGTGATGCCTCATGGGCTATACACACCCTTACCCATCCCCTCTGCACCTTGGGTAGACATTAGTATGGACTTTGTCCTTGGGCTTCCTAGAACCCAAAGAGGTGTAGACTCTATCTTTGTGGTGGTGGATAGGTTTAGCAAGATGCTACACTTTATACCATGCCACAAGGTGGATGATGCTTCCCACATCTCAAAACTCTTTTTCAGGGAAGTTATGAGACTCCATGGTTTGCCTAGGGCCATTGTGTTAGATAGAGATGCTAAGTTCCTTAGCTACTTCTGGAAAACCTTATGGGCTAAGCTAGGAACTAAACTTCTTTTCTCTACCACTTGTCATCCACAAACTGATGGGTAAACAGAGGTAGTGAATAGGTCTTTATCCACCCTTTTAAGGGCTCTTCTGAAAGGCAACCATAAGTCTTGGGATGAGTATCTTCCTCATGTAGAATTTGCCTACAATAGGGGGGTTCATAGAACCACCAAGCAATCCCCTTTTGAGGTTGTTTATGGGTTCAATCCCCTAACACCCTTAGACCTCATTCCCCTCCCACTGGACACTTCTTTTATACATAAAGAAGGGGAATCTAGGTCAGAGTTTGTAAAGAAGTTGCATGAGAGGGTTAAGAACCAAATAGAGAACCAAACAAAGGTATATTCAACTAAAGGCAATAGAGGAAGAAAAGAGCTAGTTCTTAATGAGGGTGACTGGGTTTGGCTCCATCTTAGGAAGGATTGATTCCCTACTAAAAGGAAATCCAAGCTTAGCCCTAGAGGGGATGGACCTTATCAGGTTTTGGAGAGGATCAATAGCAATTCCTATAGGTTGGACCTCCCAGAAGAGTATAGAGTCAGCACCACTTTTAATATTTTTGATTTAATTCCTTTTTCAGGTGGAGCTGATATTGAGGAGGAGGAACTAACAGATTTGAGGTCAAATCCTCTTCAAGGGGAAGAGGATGATGCAATCCTCCCTAGGAAGGGACCAGTCACTAGAGCCATGAGCAAGAGGCTCCAAGAGGATTAGGCTAGAGCTGCTGAAGAAGGTCTTAGGGTTCTCATGAACCTCAGGGTAGATTTCTGAGCCCATGGGCCAAGGTTGGGTCCAATTATCTTTGTACATATTAGACTAGGATGCCATTATATTTGGTCCTTGTATTTAGGGCTCCATAATGTAGGTAGGGTATCCTAGAAATATAGGATTTTCAGCCCTTGTATTTTAGGGCACCTAGACTTGTTTTTGTATTAGGGGTAGTTATGTAATTTCACATGCACTAAGTGAATATTTGATGTGTGTGTTGGGAAATAAAATTTAATCGAATGGGTAGAATTCCAATCCAATTAAATTTTAGAGGGGGAGGTGAGCATTTGCTTACTACACCCCATTGCCACATCATATAGTCACATTTTGTGCATGTCCTTCATGCTTTACATGGCTCATGACACCTAAGCACACTTAGTGGAGAATCTTGGAATTGATCTTGGATTAGTGGGTTGAACCATAACTAAAATTCACTAATCATAATTAGTGAAATTTTGGCTCGAAATTTTGGCTTCACAAATTCAATTTCAAATTCAAGTGAAATTTGAATTGAAATTCAAATTTCCCTCTAATTTTGTGTGACACTTAGGCTATAAATAGAGGTCATGTGTGTGCATATTTTTGAACTTTGATGATTTGAAAATTAAACTTCAGATTTCAGAGCTTTTTTAGAGCACAAAATTTCGTGCTCTTCTCTTCCTCTCCCTTCATTCATCTCCTTCTTCCTCCAAGCTCTTATCCATGGCCTCCTATGGTGGTGAGCTTCTTCTAGACTCATCTTCTCCTTGAAGTGGCGTCTCCTCTCTCTCTTTCTTTTCCATTCCACTGCCATTCATCTTCTAAGAAGCAAAGGAATCCATTGATGAAGAAGATCCTAGGCCTACAAGCTCCAATGGAGCTTACATCAGAGTGATACACATGAGAGAAAATTTAATTGTTTAGCAAAGGCGAATGAAGTGAGGAAAGTGTTACTTGCTCGTGAAACACTCTATCTACTGTATTGCAAAGATAGTAAAATTTCTACTGATAATTCTAATGATTTAACTATTTCTGTTTCTCCTAGTGTTGAACTCTTATTGCAGGAATTTAAGGATGTATTTCCCAAGGAGATTCCTCGTGGGCTGCCACCCTCAAGAGGCATAGAACATCAAATTGACCTCCTTCCAGAAGCTTCATTGCCTAATAGACCAACTTACAAAAGCAATCCCCAAGAGACTCAGCATAAGGATGAATAAGCTAAAGTTGAGTATGTGAAAAGATTGCATGAGCAAGTGAAGGCTCAAATTGCAAAGAAAAATGAAAGCTATGCCAAGCAAGCCGACAAGAACAGGAAGAAAGTGGTACTTGAACCAGGTGATTGGGTTTGGGGACACATGAGGAAGGAGAGGTTCCCTAAACAAAGGAAGTCCAAACTTCAACCTAGAGGAGACAGACCTTTCCAAGTACTAGAGAGGATCAATGACAATGCTTACAAGATAGATATTCCAGGTGAGTATTGAGTAAGTTCTTCATTTAATGTTGCTGACTTGACTCCATTTGTTGCAGGTGATGATTTTGAACATTTGAGAGCAAATGCTTTCTAAGAAGGAAGGAATGATAAAAATCCTAAAATTTCCCAAATACAGAGACCTATGACCAGGAGTAGGACCAAACAGTCAGTGGATACCCTCCAACAAACGTGTCGCAACCTACCCTTCGGCGGGAGGGCGACGCGAGACTCGCGGGATGCGTGTTCCACGAAAGGAATACGCGCGGAGTCGCCACCAACGTTTATTTGAGGAAAACGTCGGAAAAACCGGAAAAGACGCGATCTACGAACTTTTAAGTGAAAGGTTCGGGAGTTGTATTTACGCACGGGGAAGGTATTAGCACCCCACACGTCCGTCCCAAGGGACGGCAGCCTTTAATCGAATGTGCAAACATGACTTTGATTTTTACGTTCCCTTTTATGTCCTTATATCCTTTTTATATTTTTCCTTTTTTGTGGTCGACAAGGGTGTTTCCCTTTGCTCCTAGGTATTCCTCAATTTGGGATGAGAAAATCATACCTACGTAGTTCTTTCGGAACAAAGTGTTTGGTTAAGTTGTTTTTGTCTTTTTTTGCAAAATATGTTGTTATTGAACAAAAGGTCATTTAAGGTGTTGGACCATTAAACGGTCTTTTGATTTTGAAAGGAGAGAAACGTTAAGGTGTTGGACCATTAACGATCTCTTGTTTTTGAAAGGAGAGAAACGTTAAGGCATTGGACCATTAACGATCTCTTGGGGTGGTCGACAAAAGCGGGGCTTTTGCTCCTACGTATCCTCAATTGCGATGAGGAAATCAGACCTACGTAGTTCTTGCAAAAGCGGCAAAGGTACATGTTGATTTTATGCTTTTGAACGGTCCATGTTAACCGATAAAAGCAAAGAGGACCGTTTAAGGCGTTGGACCTTAAAACGGTTTTTAGTGATTTTCGGACAAAACTTGATTTGTGAGTCTATTTTAGTCTTAGTTTCACTTTGGTTATTAATCAATTCATTCAAGGAAACTTCCAAAGAAAAAACGTCCGATTGATTTTTTTAATTTATTTTATTCAAAGATATTTTGATTATTTTATTATTTTTCAAGATATTTTGATTATTTTATTATTATTTTACTTTTTTTGGTTTAACCGAGGTTATAGCATGAACGATCGGTTAGATTTCATTTTAAAAGTGATTAAATGAGATTACAACACAAATGATCGGTTAAAATTCATTTTATCATTTATTAGATGAGAAAACGGCTTAAATAAACGGTAAAAGCGCGTTAAAGACGGAAGAAAAGAAATCGAAAATAAAGATGAAAGCTTAAAAAAACAAGAAATGAATTGAAAGTCTCGGATTCGAAAACTTACCCGTTGAAGAATGAAGAACGGATGAAGAACGATGAAGAACGGACGAAAACCTTCACGGATTTGCTTACGGAAACATCTCGGAAGCGTTACGGAAGCACCTCGGCTTGGATTTTTTTCACGGAAACAATTTTTTTCACCCAAAACAGCTGAAATACATAGCCAGGGGGCTCCGGGATCCTTAGAACAGCCCCCTTCAGCCTTTTTATAGGAAAAAGGGGGAGGAGGTTGCCGCCCAGCTCGCCCAGGCGACCTTAGCTCGCCCAGGCGAGCTGGGTTGCTTCCGCAACCCAGCTTCAAAAAACATTCTGGAAGGCCCAATTCAAAATTTCGAAATTGCTATTTGCACCCCCCCCAATTTTGATAAGTTCACCCCCCTTCTTTCATAATTTACGGAAAAGTTACGGAAGCATATAGGACTTGATTTTCTTCTTTTTCTCTCTTCCGTCTCACCCGTATTAAGTTAATTATGCTTATTTAGAGTTATGAGAATTTTACGGAAGCATTACGGGTGTCCCGGAAGCCCCGGAATCCCATTTTTCAACAAAACAGGGGGTGTGGTGGCCATCTAGCTCGCCCAGGCGAGCTAGGTTACTTCAACCTTAAGCAAGAAATTGCCCAGAAACCTCTAGAAGGGCCCAGATTTGAAAATTACTGTTTGCACCCCCCATTTTACTAAGTACACCCCCCTCTGCCTTTTTTTTGGTGATTCATTTTTCGTAAAGTTACGGAAACTTACGAATTTCGTAACGATACTTGTTTTCTTTCCGTAATGTTACGGAACCTTGCAGATTACATAATCATCCCCTTTTGGACTTACGGAATGTTACAGAACCTCACTTAATTATGCAACGATGCTTCCATTTGATTTCCGGTGTGTCACGGAAACTTACGGATTGTGCATCAATATTTTTTTGGTTTTCCGGCATGTCCTGGAATTTCACAAATTGCCTAATGATGGGTGCCAAGCACCTCACAAGGACCAAAGAAAGGTCGCATGTCACCAAGCAAAGGTCCCCGGACGAAATTAGGGTATGACAGTTGCCCCTCTTTACTTGTCTTTTATTGGAGATAAAAGGAAAGTAAAGATAAGACACTAATTTCGTTCCTCTTGATTTGACGAGAGTCGCGGGTGACCATAAAATCTCCACATGCAAATGACTTGTTATTCCCGGAATTTCACAAATTGCCTAATGATGGGTGCCAAGCACCACACAAGGACCAAAGAAAGGTCGCATGTCATCAAGCAAAGGTCCCCGGACGAAAATTAGGGTATGACACTAATTTCGCTCCTCTCGGTTGACGAGAGTCGCGGGTGACCATGACTTGTCGTTCCCGGAATTTCACAAATTGCCTAATGATGGGTGCCAAGCACCTCACAAGGGCCAAAGAAAGGTCGCATGTCATCAAGCAAAGGTCCCCGGACGAAAATTAGTGTATGACACTAATTTCGCTCCTCTCGGTTGACGAGAGTCGCGGGTGACCATGACTTGTCGTTCCCGGATTTTCACAAATTGCCTAATGATGGGTGCCAAGCACCTCACAAGGACCAAAGAAAGGTCGCATGTCATCAAGCAAAGGTCCCCGGACGAAAATTAGTGTATGACACTAATTTCGCTCCTCTCGGTTGACGAGAGTCGCGGGCGACCATGAAATTTCCGCATGTAAATGACTTGTTGTTCCCGGAGGAACAAAAGGTGCAGAAGACTATGTCAGCCTCTGCATGCTATCAAGCGTTCTGTCTTACAGATAGCAAAAGAATGTTTATACGGATAACCACTCGGGTATTTCCGCCTATCATCGGGCCCGCCGCCTCTGGATGACACAAGGGTGCGGATAACCGTAAGGTATCTCCGCGTATCATCGGGCCCGCCGCCTCTGGATGATACAAGGGTGCAGAATGACCAAATTTTGTCTCTGCTTGTCATCGGGCCCGCCGCCTCTGGATGACAAAAGGGTGCGGATAACCGTAAGGTATCTCCGCGTATCATCGGGCCCGCCGCCTCTGGATGACACAAGGGTGCAGAATGACCAAATTTTGTCTCTGCTTGTCATCGGGCCCGCCGCCTCTGGATGACAAAACGGTGCGGATAACCGTAAGGTATCTCCGCGTATCATCGGGCCCGCCGCCTCTGGATGACACAAGGGTGCAGAATGACCAAATTTTGTCTCTGCTTGTCATCGGGCCCGCCGCCTCTGGATGACAAAAGGGTGCGGATAACCGTAAGGTATCTCCGCGTATCATCGGGCCCGCCGCCTCTGGATGACACAAGGGTGCAGAATGACCAAATTTTGTCTCTGCTTGTCATCGGGCCCGCCGCCTCTGGATGACAAAAGGGTGCGGATAACCGTAAGGTATCTCCGCGTATCATCGGGCCCGCCGCCTCTGGATGACAAAAGGGTGCGGATAACCGTAAGGTATCTCCGCGTATCATCGGGCCCGCCGCCTCTGGATGACAAAAGGGTGCGGATAACCGTAAGGTATCTCCGCGTATCATTGGGCCCGCCGCCTCTGGATGACAAAAGGGTGCGGATAATCGTAAGGTATCTCCGCGTATCATCGGGCCCGCCGCCTCTGGATGATACAAGGGTGCAGAATGACCAAATTTTGTCTCTGCTTGTCATCGGGCCCGCCGCCTCTGGATGACAAAAGGGTGCGGATAACCGTAAGGTATCTCCGCGTATCATCGGGCCCACCGCCTCTGGATGACACAAGGGTGCGGATAACCGTAAGGTATCTCCGCGTATCATCGGGCCCGCCGCCTCTGGATGATACAAGGGTGCATGTCACATGACCTCAAGGTCAGTATGACAAAGATTATGGGGCGGCTGACAAAAGCAAGGCTCTTGCTCCTACGTATCCTCCAATGAGGAACTCAGACCTACGTAGTTCTGGATAACTTGTGAGACTTGAAAAGTCTCCATCGGAAGATGCTGACATCTCCGGAAAGGGCGCAGATGGCCACATTGGCCTCTGCTCGTCAATCACACTTGGGGTCACTGAATGACGAGGTGCGAATAACCGTAAGGTGTCTCCGCGGGCTACCAGCTCTTGGGTCATGGCAACAAAAGGCGGTGTGGTCGACAAAAGCGAGGCTCTTGCTCCTACGTATCCTCCAATGAGGAACTCAGACCTACGTAGTTCTGGATAACTTGTGAGACTTGAAAAAGTCTCGGTGTTTTCTCCACTAAAATGCAAACATGCTTTAGCAAAGAGACAAATATTCCAACTGATTTAGAGGAGCATATGCTTTTTTGAGTGAAAAACAATGCGTCTACCGGGGAAAAAGAGTCTGTTGATGAAATCTCCCATAACCATAAATGAGATTTTGGATGTTAGCATTTCGTTTCTAAATGACCATTTAGAGGAAACACTGGGTTCGACAAAAATAGAAGAAATCCACTCAAAGTGTATCAATCTCGCACAGGTAAGTGTTTCATCCTAATTCCGAACCATAGATATGTCATGACTTGACTTTGCAAATTATTTCCTATCAAATCAAAAATTACATGCGTGATCATGGATCAAATAGGACTTCCCTTGGGAATGGGTTCTTTTGGGGAGTTTTTCGGCTTTTGATTATTTTTTTGCCTTTTCCTTTTCTGTTTTGGTTTTGCGTGAGGCGAACAAGTCACCGACGCACAGGATTTTGGTTGGTAATCAAAGGGAGAAGACCACTTTAGGTCATGGTTTCCTTTTCTTTCTTTTGTTCATTTGATGACAATTCTGTACTGTTCAGATATTGTCTGGTCCAAAGACCTCTCTGCACATTTCTTCTGGTTTCTTTGACCAGGAGCTTCCTTCTTTTTTACTTTCTCCCATTCTTTGGTTGGGAATTTTCTTTCTTTTCTTTTTTCTTTCTCCCACTCTTTGATTGGGAATTTCCTTTCTTTTTCTTTTTTCTCTTTCTCCCACTCTTTGATTGGGAATTTCCTTTCCTTCCTTTTTTGCTTTCTCTTTGATTGGGAATTTCCTTTCCTTCCTTTTTTGCTTTCTCTTTGATTGGAAATTTCCTTTCCTTCTTTTTTTTTTTGCTTCCGAGGGTAAGGTTTATGGTGAGTCAGGATTTTGGCTCAAGGCTTGTAGAATGGCTAGACATGATACATGTCAGGGTTTGGTTTGGTTCAAGGATAAAAAGGGATGCCCCACATTATTTCCATGACACAAATGCAAAAATGACGATTTGGAAATTTTATGCAAAACTGGTTATGCATGCACCTATGCAGACACTCAAGTGTCAAATTTTTATGGTCATGTGATGCTAGGGCTCAGGATTCATTTCCTCTATTTTAGTCAACCCAACGTTTCCAAAATATGTTCTTTTATCAATTTGTGCATTCATCCGAGTCCATTTTGGGCGTCTGGGAAAATCTTCACAGCATTCACCCTTCAGGTGTATACACATTTTTTCAAAAACTAGTTATGATCAGTGAATTTTTCCAAAGAAAAGTTGGAAGTCATCTCTTTTCAAAAGCATGTTGGTTTTTCAGCTTGACAACTTATTTTTTTCTTTTTTCTCCTTCTTTTTTTTTTATCATTATCATTTGTTTATTTCTTTTTCTTGTTTGTTTTTTTTTTCTTCTTTTTTTTTCATGAGGTATTTTGCTACCTAAACATGTGCATATTTTTGTGAGGTATTTTTGCTATATACATGCATATCCAAGGTATCTTGCCACCTAAACATACATATATATGTTTTGTGAGGTATTTTTTTGTTTACATACATGCATATCTAAGGTATCTTTCTACCTAAACATACATATATATTTTGTGAAGTGTTTTTTTTTGTTTACATACATGCATATCTAAGGTATTTTCACTACCTAAACATACATATATATATATTGTGAGGTATGACTACCTTCCGAGCTTGCGCTTGTTTTATTTAAATCCCCAGGATCATGAGCAACTAGGTGCATCCTACTATAAAAAGTGATCAAATAACAAGCATAGATTCAAAAGGTACTAGGTTGCCTCCTAGTAGCGCTTCTTTAACGTCTTTAGCTGGACGCCTTATGACTTGTCGGTCACTGACCTAGCACTTTTCTTACATTTGGCTTTGGACTTGGTCGCCTATTGGTCGGCCATGTTGTGTAGGCAATACTCAAACCTTTTTGTGGATGAGCAGAGGTGAACTCTAGAGGTGATGGCGGTGCGTCTGTTTCCCGCTGCCGACCATCCCAATGCTGCTGTGGTGTTTCGCCCTGCGCCTGTCTGGGGCGCAATACTTCTTGATGAAAGCTCGATTAGTAGGGGGCCTGATGCCCTTGCTGGAGGTGACAGGTACTCCGTAGAACTGACAGAGACCCGTAATTAGAGCTTGACAACTCCAAGACCCTGTTGGACTTCTTCGGGTCCACTGGGTGTCTTGCAGGCGCGATCCCTGCAAACAGTAGATGAAATCAGAAATCAGTTGAGCGATGTGCATACTTACCTATGATGACGTGACCTTGTCGGGGGGGTACGGGCACCCTGTAGGACTGATAGAGGCCCGTAACCAGAGCTGGAAACCCCAGGGCCCTGTTTGACTTTTTCGGGTCCACTAGGTGTCTTTGTGGGTGCGATCCCTACAAACAATAGATGGTATTAGAAATCAGTTGAACCATATGCATACTTACCCACGTCGGGACGACACAGACCAACTAATACTTTTGCAGGGGGAGATTGACAATGCAGTCGCTGGGCAGAATGTTGCTAAGTAGCAATGTCATCTATATCTGTGTAAGAGTGGTCATGTTGGTGCGCATGATCCGCACTCGTCTCTTTGCAGCGGCACGGGTGAAATCTTGCCCCGGTATGCATAGTAGCTGTGTGATAGCCTCCCTTTCTGGTTGTGCTTGCACAGTTGGCCCTCCTCCAATATCAGGGGGTGGCCTAGGAACCGTTAAAAGGAAACTACTGGCCCCTTAACCGGGAGTGAAAGTCTCGGTTAAGCATTTAAGGGCAGAGGACCTTAAATCCTCTTAAGGTGTGGATGTGGAGCACACTGAAAATGAGGACACGTAGCCCTCTAAAGGTGAGGGCGTGCAGCCCTCTCAAGGCGAGGATGTATAGTCCTCTGGAAGTGAGGGCGTGTAGTCCTCTCAAGGTGAGGGCGTGCAGCCCTCTGTTGGCGAGGACGTGTAATCCTCTAAAGGTGAGGGCGTGTAGCCCTCTGTTGGCGAAGACGTGTAGTCCTCTAAAGGTGAGGGCGTGTAGCCCTACGAAGGTGAGGACATGCAGTCCTCTGATGGCGAGGGCGTGTAGCCCTCTGAAGGTGAGGACGTGTGGTCCTCTAAAGGTGAGGGCGTGTAGCCCTACGAAGGTGAGGACATGTAGTCCTCTGAAGGTAAGGGTAACTAGTACCCAAGGCGAGGGCGAGTAGCCCTCTCAAGGCGAGGACGTGTAGTCCTCTGGAGGTGAGGGCGTGCAGCCCTCTGATGGTGAGGACATGTAGTCCTCTCAAGGCGAGGACGTGTAGTCCTCTGGAGGTGAGGGCGTGCAGCCCTCTGATGGTGAGGACATGTAGTCCTCTCAAGGCGAGGACGTTTAGTCCTCTCAAGGTGAGGACGTGCAGTCCTCTGAAGGCGAGGATGTGTAGTCCTCTAAAGGTGAGGGCATGTAGCCCTACGAAGGTGAGGACATGTAGTCCTCTGAAGGTGAGGACATGCAGTCCTCTGATGGCGAGGGCGTGTAGCCCTCTTAAGGTGAGGGTACTAGTACCCAAGGTGAGGACGTGTAGCCCACTCAAGGCGAGGACATGTAGTCCTCTGGAGGTGAGGGCGTGCAGCCCTCCGATGGTGAGGACGTGTAGTCCTCTCAAGGCGAGGACGTGTAGTCCTCTCAACGGTGAGGGTAACTAGTACCCAAGGGTCCACCCTTATGAGAAAGCAAGAGATCGACTCATCGAGAGAGCCTGTCATCCCAAATTCAAAAGATTTGGACATTTAGATGTAGGGAATCTATGTAGTCAACATGATTTTTAGGGATGCAGATGCATGCAACCTTTGTTGTGAAATTTGGTAAATGCTGACTTCATATGAAATAATGCAATGAAATGGAAAGTTTGTACAATGTTCATGTCATTCTTTCCTTGTTTTGTGATTTTGATTTTGATTTAATTTTTTTGGAAAACACAGATTGACTGTCCTTTTGAAAGAGGTGATAATTCATGCAACCTTATCCTATCTTTTGCAAATCTCTCCGGGAACCCCCTCAAAGTGTATGTTCTATTTGATTTAGTCACTTGACCATTTTGGAGTGATGGCAATAGAGCTGTTTGTCGTTTAATCAATCTATTGAAATCCTAGGGTTTGTCCCCCTTTTTTTTTTGTTGAAAACATCGATGGGTGAGAACTTTTGATCGGCCCCTATGTTCACTTGAGGCTCATGCACGGTGCCCCTCATTGCCCCAGTGTAAGGCTTTGAGGTACCAATCGTTGTCTTTCGTCATGACCTTGTAGGAGGGAACCTATTGGGTGAGAACTTCTAATCTGCCTCTAGGTTCACTTGAGGCTCATGCACGATGCCCCTCATTGCCCCAGTGTAAGGCTTTGAGGTACCAATCGTTGTCTTGTTTTCATAGCCTCGTAGTGAGGAAGAATGAAAGAAGCAGTTGATTCTTGCAAAAAGAATTTTCCAAGGACGAGAAATTGTTGAAGGATTTTTTGATGGATTAAGTCAAATGACTCCTATGTAGAAGCAAGATGTTTTGATGTTTTGATGATGCCAAAGGATCAAGTGCTTCCAAGTTTTATTCAAGGCAAGAATCCAAGAATCCAAGAAAATCAAGATATATGATCAAGTTGATCTCTAGAATCTTAGGGAGAAGTTTCCAAATTAAAAAAAACAAAAGGTTTGACCAAAGAATTCTATCATTTCAAATTGAGATTTGCTCTCTGGTAATCGATTACCAGCAGCTGAAAAATGTTTATAACAGTCACTAGAAATTTGAATTCAAAATTTATAACGTGTAATTGATTACACATCGATGGTAATTGATTACCAGCAGTTTATTGAATGTTTTAATTCAAATTTTTAAAACCTGTAATCGATTACACAAGTCTTGTAATTGATCACCAGAGGGGATTTTCAGAATATAATTCCCAAGAGTCACATCTATTCAAATGGTTTATGAATGGCCATCAAAGGTGACTTGGAAACACGAACTTAAAGGGAGTTTTCATTGCCCAAAAAAGATTAAGAGTTTTTCTGAACTGAAATGTTTTATCCTCTCAAAAAGATTCCTTGGTCAACCACTTGCATATTCAATAAGGAATTTTGATTGGTCTTCATTGTACAATCTATCCCTTTTAAGAGAGATTTCTTCTTCTCTTCTTCTTACTTCTGAAAAGGGATTAAGAGACTGAGAGTCTCTTATTGTAGAGGATTCTTGAACACAAGGGAAGGGTTGTCCCTGTGTGGTTCAGACTTTGTAAAAGGAGTTTTACAAAGAGAATGGAAAATATCAAGTGGGTTTCTTGAGGACTGGATGTAGGCGCGGGAAGTGGCCGAACCAGTATAAATCAAGTTTGCATTCCTCTCTTCCTTTAAACTTCTTTTATTTATTGCTATTTATCTTTTGCTTTAAAGAAGTTTATTTTGAATTGTCTTTTGAGTAATTCATGTTAAGGGTGCATTGTTAATCCAAAAAGAAAGAGTGATAGTTCAATTGGGGAATAGTCTTTGCATCTTAATTCAACCCCCCTTTTTCTTAAGGTAACTGAGGCCATTTGTCCAACATCTTATTCTTGATAACTCACTTCTTTCTAAAAAGACAAAATGAGGTCACATGAACGTCTATATTTTTACTTGAAAACACAGTCAACCAAATGCCTTTTTATTTTTTATTTTGAAACTTATTTTTTATTTTGAAACTTAATTGTTTTGAACTTTACTCGTTGTTTTACGGCAACCCCACCAACGTGCAAGACGAGTAATCTCTGATTGAACGGTCTTGGAAGTCCAAACTCAGGAGCACAGGTCGCTTGAGCAAACTGACCAATGGCTTGCACTTGAAAATCCTGATGAGTCATTAGAGACATCTAACAACAGTTTTCAAAATTGCCCCATGTGTGGCATCTCTTGTCAATGTTAGGATTTACACGCGATTCTCCTCAAATTTCAGCCAGCCCGCATCAATTAGACCTTGCACCTTACGCCTGAGGGTCATACAGTGCTCAATGGAATGCCCCATGGCTCCCCCACGATATGCACATGTTGCGTTCGAGTCATATCCTCAGAAAAATGGGGGTTTGAGGGAACCTAGCAGGGGTTATGGCTACCATTGCGTTATCAAGTAGATATGGGAGCAAGTTAGCATATGACACCGGAATTTGGGGTGAATCCTACAGGCTTTTCGCTGCAAAATTCATTTCTTGGTTGGTGTTTTTTTTGGTTTGTGCTAAAGGTGGTCTTCGTCATTGGAAGTGCGGTAGACAGCCTTTGTGGTTGATTTAGGGATGGCCTTTGTGGATAACTGGGTGGTGGGTAAGGAGGTGGTTTGTTATTGACTGAGTAATGACATTGTTGGGTTTGGTGGGAAACTTGGCCGTATAGGAATGGCAGTCACAGCATGGGTTTCTCCCTCTTTCTCACCCTCTTCATTTGCCCCAGTTTTCTCAGTCGTCCTAGTAGGATGATCAAATTTGCCTCTTTTCGGACCCACATCGATCCTTTTGCTGGCGAAGACCAAATCTGTAAAACTTGAAGGTGTGTAACCCACCATTTTTTTCATAGTAGAACACCGGTCACGTGTCTACTATCATTGTGATAATCTCTTTCTCTGTTTTTGGGGGTGCTACTTGAGTTGCCAAGTCTCTCCATCTTTGGGCGTATTCTTTGAAAGATTCGTGCCCCCTTTTTGCACACTTTTTGTAGTTGCATCCTATCCGGAGCCATATCAGAATTGTACTGACACTGCTTAATGAAGGCAACCATTAGGTCCTTCCAAGAATGGACTCAAGAAGGTTCCTAAGTTAGTATACCAGGCGACAGTTGTCCTAGTAAGACTTTCTCAGGAAAAATGTATCAGCAGTTTCTCATCTTTTGCGTATGCCCCCATCTTCCGACAGTACATCTTTAGATGGTTCTTGGAGCGAGTAGTCCCCTTGTACTTGCCAAAGTCCGGCACCTTGAACTTGGGAATGACCATGTTTGGGTATTAGGAACAACTCTTCTAGGTTAGCAAAGGCATAATCTTCACCACCTTCAATGGCCCTGAGCCTTTCCTCTAGATGATCCAACTTTCCTATTCCTGCCATAGTCATGAGGGTTTTTAACCGCTGTGGAATGCAAGAGGTGCAGTTGTGGGTGATACTGAGGGCCCTCCAAAGGGTTTTGTAGGGGTATACCACCAACTGCTTGCCCTTCAGTGGTATATCCGAGCCAAGGCTCGAAGTCGGCTAGATTGTGATGGGGAATTTCATGGGTCTCTTCCACGGTTTAAGAGACATGTGCATGATCAGTTTGGGGTTGCTGGCTTTCAATGGGTATAGGAGTGGAGTTATTGACATTCTTATTGGGAGTGTACACCACATTGGGTGGCGTATAGTTGAGAGGCAAGCCATATGACGGGAAGGCGTGCTCGTTTTGAATTTGCACATCATGGGGGCCGCCCGTACTTCCTAAATCTTTGCCTACCATATTTGAGGTTGGATGATTCATTTGCTTGAGGCCGGATGGGGACGTCGGGTTCACCTTAGCAACAACTCTGGTAGCGGCAATTGCAACCGCATTGGCTTCCATTATCTTCTTCACGCTCATCATGGCCTCCATCATTGTGGCCATTTTCTCTTTAATGGCCTCCATGTCGGCCTTCATCTTCTCTTGTATCTCCTCTACTTCACCCATTACTCTAGCTCTAGCACGAGTTCGGTAAGGGCGTCGTAAAGCGTGTCCCTTTCTTTTTTATAACAATGATTAAGTTCATTTTATTTTATTTTTCAAGGAAAGAATGCAATGAGCAATGCAACCAATGAAAAGCATGGATGCATGCGAATGATGTACAATTGAAGTATTGCGAATTTTTACGCAGGATATGGGGTTGAATCAATTTAGATTTTCAACATGGTCCATGACATCTTTGTCAAAGTGAAACTGGAAGTAACAAGGACATCAACAATCCTAAATATGTTTGGCAGTAGACGAAGCAGTGATGTGACTCGATTCATCTTTTGCCCCAATTTTGCAAGACGGTTACTTCCATATTTCAACTTGACTTGATGAACCTTTTTGTAAAAGCATGAGCTTGGTTCAACCCTATAATCCAAGGAATGGCAATTCTGGTCGCCAATACTTCAACAACATCTCATAGGGATGAATGACTCGGGCATACTTTAAGCTTATGCACGAAAAATGTAATTATGAAATTGAGATGCCCGAAGAAACACCATTTCCTAGTTAACCATGCATTAGGTACCATGTTCAATTATTTTGTTTTTAAGTGAAACGGGTTTATGATCCCAACATGGTTGGCTCGTGGTGCCTAACACATGAAACTAAGAATGTAGTGTGAAGTTTCACGCTTCCCCCTTTTTTGTTTTTGTTTTGTAGAGGAAAACGCAAGGATGAGCAAACATGAAAACAAATGGTATGCAATTTTGCAGATCAAAAAGTTTGTTGAACGCATACGCATGATGATGCCATGACTCATGCAAAATGTGAGGCTGGAATATGATAACGGACAAATGCAGGATATGTCCATTATGATGTTATGAAGAGATGCTTATGCGATGCATGATATGAATGCATTTTACGGACACGAGAGCCCGGAAAATTATCTCTTCTTACTTGCGCATTTGGGGGCGCAGTGCCCCATGTGTACAATTAAGAAGGTGATATGGACCTTCCGGCTTCCCGTGACAAAGGACGAGACCAACATACAATGCATGCTAGAGATAAAATGCGGGAGTGACTTGATTCGCACTGATTTTTGGAGTAAAAACGTGGGATAAACTCATTTTATTCAAAAAGTTATAACTAGTCAAGATCTGAGCGACAATACAAACTTCCTAGCGGTTTCTAATCATATGGTCCATTAAGTCTATCATATGTTGACAATAGCTGAGAAGTCTGTGGATCTTCTTGGGGGCGGAGTAGGTGTCCGCCATTGCTTTGGCCTTGGCTAGCAATCGGGGAAGTTCTTGACTCCTGTTCAAAGTAAGAGCAAATCGGTCCGTCCACATTGTTGCCTCTTGGTGCCATGAATCAATTACCCTCTCCCTTGCTTCGCTTTCTGCTGATATCTTGGCGTACTCATCCTCTAGCCTTTGCTCGTGAGTCGCTGCTAGATTTAGCTTCTCTTTGCACTCATCGATGACGGCCCACATATTCCCTTCAGTCTCGCTTAACTGTTGGGACAAATTTCTTTTCGACCTAAGGTAAGCCTTTAGCTCGTCCTTCAAGATCATGCCTTTGACCCATGATGATTCCTTTCACCTCTTCGGAGCTTGAGCTTACTATTGCTGCCCTATAAAGCCCCTCAAAACTTTGCTGGCACGTGTTCTTCCTTTCGGGCCTTCTTGGTTTCTCGTTCCAAGGCTTCAGCGGTGGCCATATTGACGTCCCTTAGTTCATCATACTCTTTTCAGACTTTGATGGCTATGGACTTGAACTTCTCTTCGACTACTCGGGCTCTTTCAAGCTCTGCCTTTAGGGCTTGTACCTCATCACTTTCTTCCGAAGCTTTAACCTCATCGTCCCTCACAGTCTTTAGATTTGGGAGCCAATCCAATCCTTGTGTTCGGACTCTCAGCCACTTATGATAGCCGCCGATGATCCCATTACTGCTTCCCCTAAGCTCTCTGTCCTTTCTTCACGCTGCATCCCATGCCTTGCGAACTCCTTGGAGTACCCTCGCGTTGTGGTCACTAAAACCTCGTGCGATGAAAGGCGTGATGCTTTCGTCTGATGGCACTCCTCTCATGGGACATCCTTCGCATGAAGATAGAATCCTGATTCTTCCTTCCTTCTAGCGAGGGAACCATTTAACAGACGCCCCTCCATGCTAGCCAAGAGTTGGTGCACAACAAACAATTCTTGCGCCGCTCTTTTCACATCCCCGGTCGAACGTGTCATACATGGCCAAAATGGCGACGACCGGGCTTTCCTTGCCATGATGAAAGGCGAGGAAAGCGTCAATCGTTGCTAGGTCCACTAACCCTTCCATATTCGGAAAGAGGACAACTCCAAAGATCAAAAGCGCCAAGATGTCAATAAAAGAAAGCCCATTCGCCTTGATTTGCCAAGGCCTTTGCCCTTTCCTCCAAACACTTCCTTGGTACTCCGACTACCCCATTCCTGTTTTGCTTTACATGGTCCAAATCTTGTGCTGAGATTTTCACCACCTTGGCAACTCTTGTCGTGGAGGGATAGAACCCAGAGAAAAGATATGGCTTCCTTCCTCCCAGTGGGCATCCCAGGATTTCTTCAAACTCTTTCACAGTCGGCACTAGCTGGAAGTCCTCAAATGTGAAGCACCTTAGGGGCTGGTCATAATACTGGGAAAGGGATGCAATCGGTTCCATGGAGACTTCTACCCTAGCTAGGTCCCAAATCTTACCATAGGCTTTGCGGAAGGCTTGCCGTTGAAGTTGACCCATTAATTGCCCCAACTTTCGTAAACTGGTGACCTCTAAGCTCTTGATTTTGACTTGATAGAACCTCTTTTTAAGCGAAGGCTTTTGACTTGATCCCATGTTTTACTAAAGTGAAATAAAATCTAGTGCGAATCAAAACTCCGACATCTATCATGGGTGGAATGGATGAATGCATGAAGAAATGCATATGACACAGATGCAATTTACGAATACGGGAGCCCGAGAAATTGTTTCCTTCTTGGATACAACGTTTGGGCAGCATGGCACCCAACGTATGTTTTTTAAGAAGGCGACACGGACCCTCCGTCGGTTTGCTAAAGTGAGGGGATCAAAGACGAAACCCACGCATGATGCATATGCGAAAGGCACAACACGGGGATGTACATAGTACGACAATATTCACAAACAAATATAAGCAAAAGGGTATATGATACTTATGCATGGCAGTGTGAAAAATGGCACGCAGCGTGTTTGCTCCGTGCCCCTATTTAAGGGACCTATAAGGGAGAGAGCTAACTAGGCTTTTAGTGATAACCCCCAAGGTAGTCATATCTCTCTTGATGATTTCTAGAGGTATCATCCCCTTCGAAGAACATACTGCAGCAGTAGGGACTACTAGCAACAATATGTTTTCAAAGAGAAAAACTCTAGATGAGGGTTCACTGTAATCAAGCAAGTCGGAGACCTAGCATGATCACGGATTCACCTCCACTCCTTATGTTCCCACGAACCCGGGTATAGGGCCCTTTTTCAACTCACCGTGTGTGCAAATAGTGTTAGTGTTTGTGTGCATCAAATGAATAAATATTTACCTCATGCATACAAAAAAAAATGCACGAAAAGCATCAAAGAGTTATATATACAAGAACATAATAAGGGGAAGCCAACAAAGGAGTAAGTCATGGCAAAATTTGCACAAGATTAAATGGCCTAACTCTCTAAAAACAGTCCCCAGTGGAGTCGCCAACTGTCGCAACCTACCCTTCGGCGGGAGGGCGACGCGAGACTCGCGGGATGCGTGTTCCACGAAAGGAATACGCGCGGAGTCGCCACCAACGTTTATTTGAGGAAAACGTCGGAAAAACCGGAAAAGACGCGATCTACGAACTTTTAAGTGAAAGGTTCGGGAGTTGTATTTACGCACGGGGAAGGTATTAGCACCCCACACGTCCGTCCCAAGGGACGGCAGCCTTTAATCGAATGTGCAAACATGACGTTGATTTTTACGTTCCCTTTTATGTCCTTATATCCTTTTTATATTTTTCCTTTTTTGTGGTCGACAAGGGTGTTTCCCTTTGCTCCTACGTATTCCTCAATTTGGGATGAGAAAATCATACCTACGTAGTTCTTTCGGAACAAAGTGTTTGGTTAAGTTGTTTTTGTCTTTTTTTGCAAAATATGTTGTTATTGAACAAAAGGTCATTTAAGGTGTTGGACCATTAAACGGTCTTTTGATTTTGAAAGGAGAGAAACGTTAAGGCGTTGGACCATTAACGATCTCTTGTTTTTGAAAGGAGAGAAACGTTAAGGCATTGGACCATTAACGATCTCTTGGGGTGGTCGACAAAAGCGGGGCTTTTGCTCCTACGTATCCTCAATTGCGATGAGGAAATCAGACCTACGTAGTTCTTGCAAAAGCGGTAAAGTTACATGTTGATTTTATGCTTTTGAACGGTCCATGTTAACCGATAAAAGCAAAGAGGACCGTTTAAGGCGTTGGACCTTAAAACGGTTTTTAGTGATTTTTGGACAAAACTTGATTTGTGAGTCTATTTTAGTCTTAGTTTCACTTTGGTTATTAATCAATTCATTCAAGGAAACTTCCAAAGAAAAAACGTCCGATTGATTTTTTTTAATTTATTTTATTCAAAGATATTTTGATTATTTTATTATTTTTCAAGATATTTTGATTATTTTATTATTATTTTACTTTTTTTTATTTAACCGAGGTTATAGCGTGAACGATCGGTTAGATTTCATTTTAAAAGTGATTAAATGAGATTACAACACAAATGATCGGTTGAAATTCATTTTATCATTTATTAGATGAGAAAACGGCTTAAATAAACGGTAAAAGCGCGTTAAAGACGGAAGAAAAGAAATCGAAAATAAAGATGAAAGCTTAAAAAAACAAGAAATGAATTGAAAGTCTCAGATTCGAAAACTTACCCGTTGAAGAATGAAGAACGGATGAAGAACGATGAAGAACGGACGAAAACCTTCACGGATTTGCTTACGGAAACATCTCGGAAGCGTTACGGAAGCACCTCGGCTTGGATTTTTTTCACGGAAACAATTTTTTTCACCCAAAACAGCTGAAATACATAGCCAGGGGGCTCCGGGATCCTTAGAATAGCCCCCTTCAGCCTTTTTATAGGAAAAAGGGGGAGGAGGTTGTCGCCCAGCTCGCCCAGGCGACCTTAGCTCGCCCAGGCGACCTTAGCTCGCCCAGGCGAGCTGGGTTGCTTCCGGAGGAAGCAACCCAGCTTCAAAAAACATTCTGGAAGGCCCAATTCAAAATTTCGAAATTACTATTTGCACCCCCCCAATTTTGATAAGTTCACCCCCCTTCTTTCATAATTTACGGAAAAATTACGGAAGCATATAGGACTTGATTTTCTTCTTTTTTTCTCTTCCGTCTCACCCGTATTAAGTTAATTATGCTTATTTAGAGTTATGGGAATTTTACGGAAGCATTACGGGTGTCCCGGAAGCCCCGGAATCCCATTTTTCAACAAAACGGGGGGTGTGGTGGCCATCTAGCTCGCCCAGGCGAGCTAGGTTACTTCAACCTTAAGCAAGAAATTGCCCAGAAACCTCTAGAAGGGCCCAGATTCGAAAATTACTGTTTGCACCCCCCATCTTACTAAGTACACCCCCCTCTGCCTTTTTTTTGGTGATTCTTTTTTCGTAAAGTTACGGAAACTTACGAATTTCGTAACGATACTTGTTTTCTTTCCGTAATGTTACGGAACCTTGCAGATTACATAATCATCCCCTTTTTGACTTACGGAATGTTACGGAACCTCACTTAATTATGCAACGATGCTTCCATTTGATTTCCGGTGTGTCACGGAAACTTACGGATTGTGCATCAATATTTTTTTGGTTTTCCGGCATGTCCTGGAATTTCACAAATTGCCTAATGATGGGTGCCAAGCACCTCACAAGGACCAAAGAAAGGTCGCATGTCACCAAGCAAAGGTCCCCGGACGAAATTAGGGTATGACAAAACGGTATCAAGCATACTTAATAAGGTTGAAGTGGAGAAGGATGAAGACCCAGAGGCAGAGGCACTACCAAGAATTTTAAATGTTGGTGAAGGCCCAGACTAATTTGAAGGCTTATGCCAAATATGTTTTTTTATTTCTATTTTCTCATTGTCATTCTGGCCGCCCAAACTAGTTTGAAGGCCCATGCCATTTCTTTTATGATTTTCATTTTTAATTTTAAATTAAATAAAATTGGTGTCTTTCTAGATGCACCTCAAATACACTATATGTATTGAACTCGTTTTCAATAAAAAGGACTTTTGGCATTTGATAAAATTTGGTAAGAGCTTCTCTCTGGGTTCCTGGTTGAACCAATCTCAGACTTGTCAAGGTAATCCTTATGGCGTCTACCTTGACTTATCTTCCCTCTCTAAAAGTGGCGTCATCCAAAACTCTATAACCTGTATCAAATGATCCGCTCCTAATAAGGATCACATCAACAAGGGTCATCCTCTAGAGAAGTCTTGCGATCCTGGAAGAGAATAGGCAAAAGCACCAAGAGGCGTTAAGCAAGTTGGCAAATTGAGGACCACTGCTAATACAATTTGGAGAGTGGAGCGTCCTAAGGTGACCAATGCCACCATCCCTTTTTTTGAGGCTGTGAAGTCAAACCATCAGCTATCTTCCAAGGTTGGTAATGTTCTTACCAAGTTGTTATGCACCAGATTGGATGGTGATGAGCTGTTTGAGTGTTGCAAGGGCTTGTAGTTAGAGAAGAATAAATTGGTTGACGAGGTGGAGAGTGCTATCATTGAGAAGGACAAGATTGCCAAGGTGGTTGATGACTTAAAGGCCCAGTTGATAGAGTCGGAGTCCAGGCTAGAGGTGTCCAAGATGAGGGCATCCAGGAAGAGGGAGGCCAACAAAGAGCTTGAAGAGGAGTTGTTGGTGCTTAAAAGGGCTATGGAGCAGCATGAAAAAGGATTTAATAAAGCCGCCAGGCAAGCTGGGTTCTTCACCAAGGATCTTGACTTGGGTCTTTTTGATCCATTCAACGACGTGAAGGATGGTGTTTTGCTTGACGAATAAGATATAACTATTGAGGAGGAGGATGCCAACGAGGAGCAGGATGTTGGGTCCAATGTTTAGGCTGTTGTTTCTTTATTTTCTTTTTTGTCGGGTTTTGGCCACAACGACTATGTAATTATGACAATTTTCCTTCTTTTGATAATGCATTTACTTTCCTTCGTTAATGGATTTTGACTTGTTTGTATGTCTTGTATCTTGCCTTTTGTCTATGCAATGCCCTGTTACTTATGGTAGTAAGGATAGGCCCCCTTGATAGGAGTGAAATCCTAACGACGTAGGAAGCAAGACCTTGGTAGTCTTGTGGAAAATAGGAAAATAGATGACATGAGATCATCTCAGGTTTGATTTCAACCTATTTAAAGGTCTTGTCAATCTTCTAGTGATGCTTCCTTTTGCTTTGTGGAGCTTGTCACTTGAGGCTAATTATGACTCAGTATGATTTCCACCTGGTTGAAAGTCTTGCTGACTAGTTTGGTGGTATTTCGATCGGCCTTGTGGAACTTAGACCTTTGACTATGCTTGTGATGCAATCCTACCCCCTAATGGCATTGAATAGAAGACTCCAAGAAGATTGAGCCAGAGATGCAAGAGAAGGCCCTAAGGTTCTCAAGAGCCTTCGGGTAGATTTCGGGCCCATGGGCTAAGTATGACCCCACTTATCTTTGTACATATTAGATTAAGGTTTCATTATTTTTGGGCCTTGTATTTAGGGCTCCATAATGTAGGTAGGGTACCCTAGAAATGTAGGATTTTTTAGCCCTTGTATTTTAGGGCATCTAGACTAGTTTTTGTATTAGGGGTAGTTTTGTAATTTCACATGAATTAAGCGAATATTTGATGTGTATGGTGGGAAATAAATTTAATTGAATTAGGAGAAGCCCAATCCAAATAAATTTTAGATGGGGATGTGAGCATTTGCTTGTTACACCCCATTGTCACATCATATAGTCACACTTTGTGCATGTCCTTCATGCTTTACATGCCTCATGACACCTAAGCACACTTAGTGGATAATATTGGGCTTGATCTTGGATTAGTGGGCTGAACCATAGCTAAAATTCACTAATCATAATTAGTAAAATTTTGGCTCCACAATTTGGCTCCACAAATTCAATTTCAAATTCAGGTGAAATTTGAATAGAAATTCAAATTTCTCTCCAATTTTGTGTGACACTTAGGCTATAAATAGAGGCCATGTGTGTGCATTTTTTCAACTTTGATCATTTGAGAATTACACTTCAAAGTCCAGACCACATTTGAGGCACAAAATTTCGTGCTCCTTCTCTCCTTCAACCTCCCCTCATCTTCTCCACCTTCAAGCTCTTATCCATGGCTTCCTATGGTGGTGAGCTTCTTCTTGACTCATCTTCTCCTTGAAGTGGCATCTCCAATCATCTTTCTTCTCCATTCCTCTGCCATTCATCTTCAAAAAACATAGGACTCCATTGATGAAGAAGATCCAAGGCCTACAAGCTCTACATGGAGCTACATCATGTGGTATCAAGAGCATCTTTGTCTAGGTGATGTTCTTTTGCTTCCTCTATCTTTTTGTTCGGTCAATTCACTTTAATTCCTTATTCTTTATCTTATTCTCCATGCATATCCCCCATTGTCTTGTGATTTGGTGCTGTTTAGAGTAGATTCAAAAAAAATAAATCGATTAAATCATGCATTTACACTTGTTCTTGCATTTCTATGGCTCAAATTTTATGGATCTACTCTTGAATCATGTTTTTGTGTTGATTTTAGGTTCTATCATTTTTCAGTCATAATCTTCTTGTGCTGAACCTTTAGATCTAAATTTTCTTCCAAAATATTGATTAGAGAAAAAAACACAAATATCTTAGTGTAAATCACTAATTCCATGTTGTCTTAGAGTCATGTTTAGTCATAATAATTGTCACATTATGTTCTAAGTTTGTGTTGAATTTTGATTTTGTTGATTGAATTCTAGATACATTTGTTCATGGATTCTTGTCATTCTTAGCCTATCTTTTGAATTTTGAGTCTAATTCATGCATGTTATTTAGTTCATAACATGTTATAAATCAATTCCTAGAAGTAGTCTTGTTGTTGAACTTTGTTTTGTTTTCTAAGTTTCCTATATGATGCCTATGAAGAAATTGAGTTGTGGTGCTGAGTTGTGGCTGGATTTGTGAATCAAAATAAGTCTTAAGCTCTATTGAATGGTGTTATTCAAGACATTTGAGCATAAGCAAACACAAATTGTAATCATCCAAGCCTTAAGCAACATAAACACTACTCTTGATTTCTAGGTTGAAATCGCTGGTTCTGGCAGCTTGAACATATGTACTTGTGAAAATTACTGCGAACTGGTCACTACGAATTTTGAGATGAAATTTTTATTGAAGTTTCTAGACATCCGGAAAAAAATTATAAAAAACGAACCAACTGATTTGGATAAAAGTAAAAAATACTAAAAATCACCCAAGTTGGCAGGAAAATCAGTGTCCAGGAAAAAAAAGTGAAAGAAAAGTGTGCTTGTTGTTTTGGCTCAAAATTTGTTCTATAATTGGTGCCTATTTTATATCAATCTTAGTTATGAAATTTCAATTGAAAATTAGTGTGAAAAAAGTGCCAAAACTAGAGGTTTCTTGAGTCTTATTTTTTTTGTTTTGTTTTTACTCTACTCTAGAGCCATTCTAGGTTTCTCTTTGAGTCGTAGCTTGATTTTATGTGCTTTTCATTGCTTTAATTGTTGAGTAATCCTTGAAAGTTTGTCTTGTTAAAACTCTATTGGTTTAGCTTTCATTTCATTTTTTTGGTCTTTGGTTATTGCTTGTCTCTTTGTTTCCTTGTTTGTGAGTTGCCATATAGGGAATTAGAAAGGAGGATTGGTGCCATCCCTTAAAGAATTTAAGTCAAGAAGCAAGGGGTCAACCACCTTAAGTGCTATTGGACTAAGAAGCACTCCAAATTGAGTGAATCACCAAAGGGAAAACAACCACCAAAATTGAGGACCGTTTTGTAATTTTGTAATTGGCAATTTACTTACCTTCATTGCTTTCAAGTTTTTGTAACAAAAAGGCCTTTCATTGGAAGTGTGTTAGGAGCCTCCAATAGGTTACCAAAATTCCATTTGTGTGTAATAATTTTAGGCAATTTTCCCTTAGGATAGTGAGTGTTTTGTTGGGAACCTTAAATGTGGTCATCCAAACACTCTTAGGATTCACCTAGTTTACATTTCTTGCACTTTAATTTCTTGCTTACTTTCATAGCTTATTTCATTTACCTTCCATCGTCAAACCGCCTAGATAGCTTGCCTTTTACCAATTAGTTTTTACCTTATCTTTCACACCTCTTTTAGATTTTATTTTGGCTAGTTTCAACCATAGTTTCTTTTACCTTTTGTTTTCAAACCCCCAACAAGAAAGAACCACAACTTAAGAACCAACTTAGGAACCAACATGAGTCTTCATTCTTCATTTAGTGTTAATGGTGAGGGTTCTACTCCTAAGGACCCCTTGTATAAGATATTAGTGTTAGACAAGTGGCCTCAGATATCTTAAGAAGGGGGGGGGGAGGTTGAATTAAGATATCAAAGACTATTTCCTCAATTAAAATTTTAACTCTCCTTTTTAAAATTTTCAATTTACCCTTATTATGAATTACTAAAAAGACAATTTAAAATAAACTTCTTTAATGCAAAAGAAAAATAACAATAACTAAAAGAAGTTTAAGGGAAGAGAAAGTACAATCTCAATTTATACTGGTTCGGCCACACCCTATGCCTATGTCTAGTCCCCAAGCAACCCACTTGAGATTTCCACTATCATGTAAAATTCCTTTTACAATGTCTGAACCACACAAGGAAAACCTTTCCTTTGTGTTCAGATAACCTTTCGGTCCCTTAACCAATTCTCTATTTTAAGAGAAAGATAATACAATGAAGATCACTCAATGATTCCTTATTGAATTTGCAAGTATTTTGGCCAAGGAATTTTTAGAGGATAAGACTTTTTTTGTTTAGTAAAAACTCTAAGGAAATTCGTGTCCCAAGTCACCTATATATAGGCCTTTGATGGCCATTCAAAATCATTTGAAAAGATGTGACTGTTGGGAGTTATTTTTGAAAATTCCTCACTGGTAATCGATTACCAAAATGGTGTAATCGATTACACAGTTGTTTTCTCAAGAGTTGTGACTCTTCACATTTAAAATTTGAATTTTAACTATGGTAATTGATTACAGACTTTGAAATTTAAATTCAAATTTCTAAAGGCTGTTTTAAAACATTCAAAAATTTTGGTAATCAATTACAAGCCTTGTGTAATCGATTACAAGCTTTTAAAAATATTTAAAAACATTTCAGAAAGCATTTTGTCCACTAGTAATCGATTACAACCTCTGGTAATCGACTACCAGAGAGTAAATAGTGTTGGATCAAGTGGCCTCGAAATAATTAAGAGGGGGGGGGGTTGAATTAATTATTAACGAACCTTTACTAACTAAAAATCTATCCTTCTTAATATTACCAAAAGTAAAAACAATAATTAAAGTGCACAATGAAAATTAAAAGAGTAGGGAAGAAGAAGACAAACACAAGAGATTTATACTGGTTCAACAACAACCCGTGCCTACATCCAGTCCCCAAGCGACCTGCGGTCCTTGAGATTTCTTTTCAACCTTGTAAAAATCATTTTACAAACAAAGATCCACAAGGGATGTGCCCTCCCTTGTTCTCTTTGAACAACCTAGTGGATGTACCCTCCACTAGAACTGATCCACAAGAGATGTACCCTCTCTTATTCTCAGTCACAACAACCCAAGTAGATGTACCCTCTACTTGTACCACAAAGGATGTACCCTCCAATGTGTTAAGACAAAGTTCTCAGGCGGTTAGTCCTTTGAAACTTTGTGAAGGGGGAAACAAAAGAATTCTCAAGCGGTTAGTCCTTTGAAATCTTTTGTTTATGGGAAAGGGAAGAATCAAAAGAATTCTCAAACTATGTCGTTTTGAATTCTTTGACAAGGGAGAAAGGAGACACAAAAGAATTCAGGCGGTTAGTCCTTTGTTCTTTTGGAAAAGGGAGAAGAGAGACACAAAAAGAATTCAGGTGGTTAGTCCTTTGCGAATTCTTTTTGGCAAAGGGAGAAGAGAATGGAAAGATGAATAGCACAAGTTTTCAAGGTTTAGAAAACCAAAAAACTTTGGAAAGCTTTTGGCACAAAGAAGAAGAAGAAGTTCAAAGAGATTTAGGGCTTGTAAAAGATTGAATGAATAAGTGTTCAAGATACTTGAAATGCAAAACACAACCTTGCTTTTATAGACTCTTCATGTCTGGTCAAGACAACCATTAGAAGAGTTATGACTTTTAGAAAAAACTTAAAAACCCATTTGAAAAAGTCAAAAACTATTTGAAGAGTTACATCTTTTGATTTTATTCAGAAACAATCACTGGTGATCGATTACCAAATTAGTGTAATCGATTACACAAAACTTTTACGTGAAAGGATGTGACTCTTCATATTTAAATTTGAATTTCAACGTTCAAAGGCACTGGTAATCGATTACCAAAACATTATAATCGATTACAGCTTTTTGAAATTAATTGGAACATTGTAAATTCAATTTGAAAACTTTTTCCAAACAATTTTGCTATTGGTAATCGATTACAGCAATCTGGTAATCGATTACCAGAGAGTAAAAACTCTTTGGTAAACATGTTTTGTGAAAAATCCATGTGCTACTCAGTTTTTGAAAAATCCTTTTCATACTTATATTGATTAAGTCTTCTCTTGATTCTTGAATCTTGATCTTGATTCTTGAAGCTTGATCCTTGAATCTTGATTCTTGAATTTATCCTTCTTCTTGAATCTTGAAGTGTTCTTCAACTTTTCCTCTTGAGTCTTGAATTTGTTCTTGATTTCTTCTTGAACATCTTGAACTCATCCTTTGATTGAACTTTGAGCTTTTTTTCATCACCTTTTGTTATCATCTTTTGTTATCATTATTGTTATCATCAAAACATCTTTGAATCACTTTTGATTCACCATGAAGCTTTGCTTCTACAGTTTAACCCTCTTTTGTAAAATCACCCATGCATCCAATATCTTCATGATTCACATACATAGGGACTCATTAGGTAGGTTTGTTCTTATTTTTTGTTTCAATACAAACCTAGGTGCTCATATGGGACACCTTAGGCTTGTCATCCTTTTTGGTAGGAGTAATCAACATGAAAAATATAAAAAAGGTATGTTCTATTGCATTACATTCCTTAATTTTTTAAATGGTGATCAAGGGGTTCCCATGAACCCTAAGAGAATAAGGGTCATTCTTGAGTGGCCCACTCCACCAAGTATAAGGAAAATTTGGGGCTTCCATGACTTAACAAACTTTTACAAAAGGTTTGTCCCATATTTTTCTATACTTGTAGCACCACTCATTGAGTTGGTGAGGAACAATGTTCCCTCATGGAAAGATGCCCAGGAAATGGGGTTTCAGACCTTACCTTACTCCAACATACCAAACACCACTAATATATATGTTTTTATTCTTTTTATAGGTGTGGAGGGAAGAAGCCCAAAGTTTCAAGAACCTTGGGATTTGAGGTCAAATCCTTTTCAAGGGGGACAGAATGATGCAATCCTACCCCCCAACGGCATTGGATAGAAGACTCCAAGAAGATTGAACCTGAAATGTAAGAGAACGCCCTAGGGTTCTCATGAGCCTTCGACTAGATTTCGGGCCCATGGGCTAAGTATAAGCCCACTTATCTTTATACATATTAGATTAAGGTTTCATTAATTTGGTCCTTGTATTTTGGGCTTCATAATGTAGGTAAGGTACCCTAGAAATGTAGGATTTTTCAACCCTTGAATTTTAAGGCACCTAGACTAGTTTTTGTATTAGGGGTAGTTTTGTAATTTCACATACATTAAGTGAATATTTGATGTGTGTGGTCGGAAATAAATTTAATTGAATTGGGAGAAGCCCAATCCAAGTAAATTTTAGAGGGGGAGGTGAGCATTTGCTTGCTACACCCCATTGCCACATCATATAGTCACACTTTGTGCATGTCCTTCATGTTTTACATGCCTCATGACACCTAAGCACACTTAGTGGAGAATCTTGAACTTGATCTTGGATTAGTGGGCTGAACCATAGCTAAAATTCACTAATCATAATTAGTGAAATTTTGGCTCCACAAATTCAATTTCAAATTCAAGTGAAATTCAAATTTCCCTCCAATTTTGTATGACACTTAGGCTATAAATAGAGGCCATGTGTGTGCATTTTTTCAACTTTGATTATTTGAGAATTACACTTCAAAATTCAGACCTCATTTTAGGCACAAAATTTCGTGCTCCTTCTCTTCTCCCTCCTCTCATCTTCTCCACCTTTAAGCTCTTATCCATGGCTTCCTATGGTGGTGAGCTTCTTCTTGACTCATCTTCTCCTTGAAGTGGTGTCTCCAATCATTTTCCTTCTCCATGCTACTACTATTCATCTTCAAGAATCAATGGACTCCATTGATGTATAAGATCCAAGGCCTACAAGCTCGACATGGAACTACATCAGCTTGTCATAGTTCTAAAGGAATGAGCTTACCAAGGGCGTGCCTTGGGTTTTTGTAAGAGTGTGTACCAAGGGTAGAGCTTAGGTTTCTTGTATTTTTGCAAAGATTTAGAAATAGAAAATCTTGTCAAGGGTAGACCTTGCATTCCTTGAGTTCTTATGAAGACGAAACTTAGTAACCTAGGGGCTTACCCGGGGTGTACCTTGGGTTTAACTAGCCATGGACCAGGGGCGCGTTCTTCCTAGGTTATGGTGAGGCTCACTGATGTACCTCCATGTAGAGCTTATAGGCCTTGAATTTTCTTCTTCAATGGAGTCCTTTACTTCTTGAAGATCAATGGAAATAGAATGGAGAAGGAGAAAAAGTGATGGGAGACACCACTTCAAGGAGAAGATAAGTCAAGAACAAGCTCACTACTATAGGAAGCCGTGGATAAGAGCTTGAAGGTAGGAGAAGATGAGTGGAAGGAGAGGGTGAGAGGGGGGCACGAAATTTATGCCTTAAATGAGGTTTGAACTTTGAAGTCTAATTTGGCAAATGGTCAAAGTTTAAAAATGCACACACAAGGCCTCTATTTATAACCTAATTGTCACACAAAATTGGAAGTTCACTTGAATTTGAATTTGTGCAACCAAATTTGGAGCCAAAATTTCACTAATGCTCACCTCTCCCTTAGGTTGGCTGGAAATTTAATTTGATTGGGCTTCTCCCAATTCAATTAAATTTCTCTCCCAACACACACATCAAATAGTGCACTTAATGCATGTGAAATTACAAAACTACCCCTAATACAAAAACTAGTCTAGGTGTCCTAAAATACAAGGGCTAAAAAATCCTACATTACTAGGGTACTCTCCCTACACTATGGAGCCCTAAATACAAAACCCAAAAATAATGAAACCTTAATATAATATGTACAAAGATAAGTGGGCTCATACTTAGCCCATGGGCCCAAAATCTACCCTAAGGCTCATGAGAACCTTGGGGCCTTCTCCTACATCTCTAGCCCAATCTTCTTGGAATCTTCTATCCAATGCCCTTGGGGGGTAGAATTGTTTTATCCCCTCCCTTTTGAAAAGGATTTGACCTCAAATCCAAAGGTATTTGAAACTCTGGGCTTCTTCACTCAACACCTGTAAAAAGAATAAAAATATATATATTAGTGGTGTTTGGTACATTAGATTAGGATAAGGTCTGAAAACTCATTTCTTGGGCATCTTCCCATGAGGGAACATGTGATGCAATCCTACCCCGCAAGGGCATTGGCTAGAAGACTCCAAGTAGATTGGGCTAGAGATCCAAGGAAAGGCCCTAGGGTTCTCATGAGCCTTAGGGTAGATTTTGAGCCCATGGGCTAAGTATGAGCCCGCTTATCTTTGTAAATATTAGAATAGGTTTTTCCTTCATCTAGGCCTTGTATTTTGGCCATTCTAGTAGTATAGGGTTTTAGCCTTGTATTTCGGGGCATTTTGAGTTGTCTTTGTAATAAGGACTTTTTTTTATTTTCATGTTTTTTGTCATGGGGGTGAGCTTAGCTATTATAGGGGTGTGTAGCTAAGCTCTAGCTTCTCATCTCAAGGAGGTGAGCTTAGCTATTAGAGAGGTATGTGTAGCTAAGCTCTAGCTTCTTTACGAATCTTCTTAAGGAAGCTTCTCAAGGAGGTGAGCTTAGTTATGAGAGGGGTGTGTGTAGCTATGCTCTAGCTTCTCAAGGAAGTTTTCTCAAAGAAGCTTCTCAAGGAAGTTTTCTCAAGAAAGCTTCTCAAGGAAGCTACCTAGTCTATAAATAGAAGCATGTGTAACACTTGTTGTAACTTTGATGAATGAGAGTCTTGTGAGACACAACTCAAAGTTCAACTTCTCTTCCTTTTTCTTCCTTCAATTTCGTGCTCCCCCCTCCCTCTTTCTCTCCCTCTTTCTTTTCCTCCATTGAAGTATCCTCTCCAAGCTTCTTATCCAAGGCTCATCTTGGTGGTGAAGCTCCTTCTTCCATGGCTTATTCCTTAATGGATGGCGCCTCCTCTCACCTCCTTTCCTTTGTCTTCCGCTGCATCTCCATGGTGGAAAATCACCATTAAAGGACCCCATTGAAGCTCAAAGATCCAGCCTCCATAGAAGCCCCACAAGCAAGCTTCCATCAGCATGGCTCCTCACTAACTCAATGTGTGGTGCTACAAGTATAGAACAATATAGGACAAACCTTTTGTAAAATTTTGTTAAGTCATGAAAGCCCCAAATTTCCCTTATACTTGGTGGAGTAAGCCACTAAGGAATGACCTTTATTCTCTTAAGGTCCGTGTGAACCCCGTGATCACTATTTAAAAAATTAAGGAATGTAATGTAATAAAACATACGTTTTTCTATATTTTCATGTTGATTACTTCTATCAAAAAGTATGACAAACCTAAGGTGTCCCATATGAGCACCTAGGTTTGTATTGAAACCAAAAATAAGAACAAACCTACCTAAAGAGTCCATATGTATGTGAATCATGAAGATGTTGCATGGGTGATTTTACACAAGAGGGTTGCACCACTCAACACATTCATTATACCACCTATCTTAGGGATTTGGTGCCTAATAATACATATTTTAGGCACCAACAAAGCACAAAGATTTAAGTTCTTATGTACCAAACCCTCATCCAACAACTCCTTTACTTGAGGAATAACCTCAAGCTTAAGAGGTATGGCAGAGCTAACAAGTGTCCTTTTACAAAGGAAAAGATGTGGAGATTGTCTAAGAAGGGAAGTTTCTATAATGTTTGTCTTTATTGCAAAATGACTTTCCTTCTTAGCTAACCTCTTAGAGGAGACACTTACCTTCTTACACTCCTCCTTAACCATTAAAGGTTGTTCTTCTTTTCATTTTCTATTATTTTCCTCATCCCATTGGAGTTTTATTTGTACTTGATCCTTAGCTACCTGTGAAGGTGTTTGAGGATGCAACACAAATTTACTGCCAAGATTGGTGAGGGTAATATCATTTGTTAGGCCATTGTAAATGATCTTCCTATCAAATTGTCATGGCCTTCCTAAGAGAATATGTCTTGCCTCCATGGGAACTATATCACAATCAACTTCATCCTTATGTGTCCTAATGGAGAAAAGTACCTTCACTTGTTGGTTAACTATCATTTCCCCTTACTCATTGAGCCATTGAAGTTTATAAGGTTTTGGGTGGGGAATGATAGTGAGGTTCAACTTGGAAACTAATCTTGTGCTACAACAATTGCAACAAGATCCACTATCCACAATGAGAGAACCAGTTTTATCTAAATTTTGCATCTTGTATGAAAGATGTTCTCTCTTTGGGATTGGGATAGATCATAAGATTGGCCTCCAAGGAGCCTTCTAACCATTAGGAGGTCACCTTCTTCATGGGGGTAGACTTCCTCACTAGACTCTTCATCCCTTACTTCATCTTCACTTCAACTAGAAGAAGGGGAAGAAGTAGTCTCCTCTTGACTTACTATAAATGTCTTGACCCCTCATAATCATGGTTTTCTTTGTGGGGCATTAAGAGGCAATGTGACCTCTCCCAAGACATTTGAAGCATTTAATGTTGTTAGTCCTTGCTTGGGAACTAGTCTTAGGGGTGGATTTCCCTATGGTCATACCCTTATCTTCCTTGGGTTTTGAAGGTGCAGCCCCCAAAATTCCTTGGGCTTGGTCCTTCTTTGAATAAGAGTGAAAGTCATAAGATTTTGAAGAAGGCTTTTTAAGTTGTTGCTCTACTCTTATACAAAGTTGGACTAGCTAATCTAGGCCCCTATATGGAAGGAGTTCAACATTGTTCCTTACTTCCATATTAAGCCCACTAAGGAAACTAGTTATGCTTGTTCCTCCTCCCTAAGTCCAACTCTTAAAAGGAGTAGTTCCATTTGTTGTTTATATTCTTCAACACTCATACTCCCTTGTCTAAGACTTTGGAGCTGGTCCATAAGCTCCCTTTCATAGTAGGAGGGAATGTGCTTCTTCCTAAGGACACTCTTAAGATCAATTCAATACTCTATTAGAGGATCCCCATGAATCCTTCTTTCCCTATCAAGGGAAGTCTATCAATAGAGGGCATACCCTTGGAAGCTAAAGGTAGCCAATTGAACTTTTATCTTTTCACTAATATGATGACAAGCAAAGAGTTGTTCAACCTTCATTTCCCAATCTAGGTAAACCTCAACATTATCTTTTCCATGGAAATATGGGAGGCTAATGTTAACCTCTTAAGGCCTTTTATCATTTTCTCTTCTTTGGGAGTGATCTTTACTATGTGACCTATGCTGCCCTCCATAATAATCACAATGGAAGTCCTAGAATGGCACTATATTAGATTGACAAATTAAAAACAAGACACAAAGCAAAATTCTAGTTATGTCAATTTGGCAACACATCTAAAAGATGAAAAACTCCAAGAAATCTATCATACCCTAATTTCGTCTATGGACCTTCATTTGACCACTTCAAAATGTTTAATATCCATTGTCGTGGAATCCATAAAGTTCTGGGACGTTTCGAAAAGAAAACAGCAAAAAAAAAAAACAAAATGGGGGTGAACTTGTCAAACACGGGGGGTACGCTCAAGAAAGTTCATCTAGAACACTCTAGAAGGTGGGGGTGAACTAATCAATTAGGGGATGTGCTCAAGAAACTTAATCGGTAAGCAACCCTGGATAGGGGTGAACTAATCAATTGGGGGTGCGCTTAGGAAACTTAATTAGTATGCAACCCTGGAGGGGTGAACTTATCAATTGGGGGTGCGCTCAGGAATCTTCCTAAGAAGTCTCTAGGCGACAACCACCTCCCCTTTCTCCTATAAATAAGGGAATGGGGGCTGAGTTTAAGGGTCAAGCATTTTTTTTGCAATAAGCTTTCACTTGAAATTAGTGAAGAGAAGAAGCAAGAAGTAGAAAATCCAAGTCGAGGTGCTTCTGTAACGCTTTCGAGACATTTTCATGATTGATTCCATGGACGTTCTTCATCGTTCTTCGTTGTTCTTCATTCTCCAACCGGTAAGTTTTCAGATTTGAATCTTTCAATTCATTCTATGCACCTTCAGCGGTACATTCTTGTTTTGTACGCTTTCATTTTTATTTCGCTTACTTTCGGTATTCTTTTCTTCCACTTTTAACGAGCTTTCAACAGTTTATTTAAGCTGTTATTTCACATAATAATTGATAAAATGAATTTCAACCGATCATTTGTATTGTAATCTCATTTAATCACTGTTAAAATAAAAGCCAACCAATCATTCACGGTGTAACCTCGGTTAAATCAAAAAAAGAAAAATAATAATAAAATAATCAAAATATCTTGAAAAAAATAATCAATCAGACGTTTTTCTTTGAAAGTTTCCTTGAATGAATTGACTAATAACCAAAGTGAAACTAAGGCTAAAATCAACTCACAAACCAAGCTTTGTCAGCAAATAGTCACTTAAAACCTTTTAAGGTGCAACGCCTTAAACAGTCATCTTTGCTTTTATCAATTAACATGGGCCGTTCAAAAGCATAAAATCAACACATAAACTTTACCGCTTCTCAAGAACTATGTAGGTCTGAGTTCCTCATCGCAATTGAGGATACATAGGAGCAAAAGCCTCGCTTTTGTTGACCACCCCCAAGAAATCGTTAATGGTCCAACGCCTTAACGTTTCTCTCCTTTCAAAAACCAAGAGATCGTTAATGGTCCAACGCCTTAACATTTCTCTCCTTTCAAAACCAAGATATCGTTAATGGTCCAACACCTTAACGTTTTTCTCCTTTTCAAAAATCAAAAGATCCTTTAAAGGTCCAATGCATTAAACGACTTTTGTTCGGTTAAAATATATCTTGCGAAAAAAGGATAAAAATAACTTAACCAACGTTTAGTTCTAAAAGAACTACGTAGGTCTGATTTCCTCATCACACCCAAGGATATGTAGGAGTGAGGGAAACACCTTTGTCGACCACAAAAAAGTAAAAAGCATAAAAAACACACAAAAGTAAAATACATAAAAAAACACAAAAAAGTAAAATACATAAAAAAAACATAAAAAGGGAAATACATAGTTTTGTCCCTTGTGACGGACGCGTGGGGTGCTAATACCTTCCCCATGCATAAAAACAACTCCCGAACCATTCACACTTAAAGTTCGTAGACCACACGTTTCGGTTTTTCTGACATTTTCCCCAAATAAACGTTGGTGGCGACTCCACGCATTTTCCTTCCTTGGAAGACGCTCCCGTGAGTCTCGCGTCGCCCTCCTACCGAAGGGTAGGTCGCGACAGTTGGCGACTCCACTGGGGACTGTTTTTTAGAGAGTTAGGCCAATCAATCAGTGTGCAACATCTTATCATGACTTCTTCTTTATTTATGTTCTCCCTTCCCTTTTATCTTTGGTTTTTGCCCATATTTGTACATAACCTTTGCTATATTGTTGTGTTTGGTGTGTTTGTTTATCAATTACATTCATAGTTAGCAATACCGTTTTTCTACACACACATGACACCTACACTTCACACACACATTGAGATACTATGCCCTACACCCGGGTCCATGAAAACATAGAAAGTGGAGGTGAATCTGTGGTCATGCTAAGTCTCTGACATGCTTGATGATAGTGAAACCTCATCTAGATTTTTTCTCTTCGATGATATATTGTCACTGGTAGTCCCTACCGCCACAATGTTGATATCAAGGGAATAATATCTCTAGAAACCGTTTAGGGAGATATTACCACCTTGGGAATTATCACTAAAAGCCTCTTAGATCCTCCCATCTAGGTTCCTAAAATAGGGGCACGAAGTGAACACGCTGCGTGCCTTTTAAACATTGCCATCCATATAACCTAAATGTTATGTACGCCTTTGTTGTATGATTATTTGTGGATATTTCCATGCTGTGTACATCCCCCTATTGCGCTTTTGTGCATCTGCATCATGTCATCAAGCACGCGTTGTATGTTGGTTTCGTCTTTTGTCATGGGAAGCTAGAAGGTCCATATCACCTTCTTAACTACACACATGGGGCACTGCGCCCCCAAATGCGCAAGTAAGAAGAGGTAGTTTTCCTGGCTCTCGTATTCGTAAATGCATTCATATCATGCATCGCATAAGCATCTCTTCATGGCATTGTAATGGACATATCGTTCTTGCATTTGTCACTTATCATTTCATGCATTGCATTTTGCATAAGTCCTTTCATCACCATGCATCTGCATCTAACATGTTTTTTTTTTTGCATACCTTTTATTTTCATGTTTACTCATGCATGATCCTTGCATTTTCCTCCGCAAAACAAAAACAAAAAAGGAAGCATGAAAGTTCACAATGCATTCTTAGTTGCATGTGTTAGGTACCATGAGTCAACCATGTTGGGATCATAAACCGATTTCTCTTAAAAAACAAAATGATTGAACATGGTACCTACTGCATGGTTAATTTGGAAATGATGTTAATTACATTTTCCATGCACAACATAAGTATGCCCGAGTCATTCATCTCTGTGAAATGTTGTCGAAGTATTGCTAGTCAAAATTTCTTTTCCTTGGATTATGGGGTTGAACCAAGATCATGCTTTTAAGAAAAGGTTCGTCAAGTCAAGTTGAAGTATGGAAGTAACTGTCTTGCAAAAATTGGGGCAAAAGATGAATCAAGTTACATCGCTACTTTGTTTACTGCCAAACACATTTAGCACTATTGATGTCCCTGTTACTTCCAGTTTCACTTTGACCAAGATGTCATGGACCATGTTGAAAATCTAAATTGATTCAACCCCATGTCTTGCGTAAAAATTCGCAATACTTCAACTGTGCATCATTCGCATACATCCATGCTTTTCATTGGTTGCATTGCTCATTGCATTCTTTCCTTGAAAAAAATGAACTTAATCATTGTTATAAAAAAGAAAAGAACACGCTTTACGACACCCTTACCGAACCCGTGCTAGAGCTAAAGTAATGGAGGGGCAAGAGCAGATGAAGGCCGACATGGAGGCCATGAAAGAGCAAATGGCCACAACGATGGAGGCCATGATGAGCATGAAGAAGATAATGGAAGCTAATGTGGTTGAAGTTGCCGCTTCCAGCGCTATTACTAAGGTGAACCCGACGCCCCCATCTGGCCTTAACAAAATGAATCATCCAACCTCAGATATGGTAGGCAAAGATTTGGGAAGTATGGGCGGCCCCCATTATATGCAAATTCAAAACAAGCATGCCTTCCCGCCCTATGGCTTGCCTCCCAACTATACACCACCCAATGTGGCGTACAATCCCACTGAGAATGTCAATAAATCCCCTCCCATGCTCATTGAGAGCCAACAACCTCAATCTGATCATGCACATGTCTCTCAACCCATGGGGGAGACACATGAAATTCCCCACCATAATCTAGCCAACTTCGAGCCTTGCCTCGGATATGCCACTGAAGGGAAAGCAGTTGGTGGTATACCCCTGCAAAACACTTAGAAAGGGCCTCAATTTCGCCCCCAACCATAACCCTTCTATGGAAAAAATGGTGGGCTACACACCTTCAAGCTTTGCGGATTTGGTCTTCGCCGGTGAAAGGATCAAAGTGGGTTTGGAAAGAGGCAAATCTGATCATCCTGCTTTGATGAATGCAAAAACTGGGGCAAATGAAGAGGATGAGAATGAGGGAGAAACCCTTGCTATGACTGCCATTCCTACACGGTCAAATTTCCCATCAGCCCAATAATGTCATTACTCAGCCAATAACAGTTCCTTTCACCCAATCATCCATAAAAGCCATCCCCAAATCAGCCATAATGCCTGCCTGCTCAGCACACGCCCAATGCCCAAACACCACCTATAGCGCAAACCAAAAAGGAATTTTGCACAAAAAGCCTGTAGGATTTGCCCCAAATTTCGGTGTCATATGCTAACTTGCTCCCATATCTACTTGATAATGCAATGGTAGCCATAAGCCCTGCCAGGGTTCCTCAACCTCCATTTTTTGAGGATACGACTCAAACGCAACATGTGCATATCATGGAGGAGTTCCGGGACATTCCATTGAGCACTATATGACCTTGAAGCATAAGGTGCAAAGTCTAATTGATGCAAGCTGGCTGAAATTTGAGGAGAATCGCTTGTGAATCCTAACATTGACAAGTGACACCACACATGGGGCAATTTTGAAAGCTGTTGTTAGATGTCTCTAATGACTCATCAGGATTTTCAAGTTTATGCCATTATTGTAAACCACAGTTACAATGCTAAATAAAATGGATAAATTTGACATCTTTGTCCCTCATCCTCTCGTAATTACATCTTTGGTTCCACTGGAATGTGGGTGCAAGCCATTGGCTTGTTTGCTCAAGCTACCTGCACTCCTGAGTTTGGACTTCCAAGACCGTTCAATTAGAAATTACTCGTGCTACACATTTGGTGAGGATGCCGTAAACAATGAGTAAAGAATAAAAGTTCAAAAAGAAAAAGAAAAAAGCATTTGATTGACTGTGTTTTCAAGTAAAAATATAGACATTCATGTGACCTCATTTTATCATTCCTGAAAGTTTTTCTTTTTGAGAGAGAAGTGAGTTATCAAGAATAGGAGTCATTTGACTTAATCCGTCAATTGAAAAATCCTTCAACTGTTTCTCGTCCTTGAAAATCCTTTTTGAGAATCAACCGCTTCTTTCATTCTTCCTTGCAACAAGGTTGTGAAAACAAGACAACTATGGATACCTCAGAGCCCTACACTAGGGTAATGAAAGACACCATGCATAAACCTCAAGCGAACCTAGGGGCAGATCATAAATTCTCACCCAATAGGTTCCCTGCTACAAAGTCATGACGAAAGACAAGAATTGATACCTCAAAGCCCTACACTGGGGCAATAAGGGGCACTGTGCATGAGCCTCAGGCGAACCTAGGGGCAAGTCAAAAGTTCTCACCCGTCGATGTTTTTAAACAAAAAGAAGGGGGAGTGACAAACCCTGGGATTTCAGTGCATTGATTAAACGACTCCATCGCTGTCACTCCAAAATTGTCAAGTGAGTAAATCAAACAGGACATACACTCTGAGGGAGTTCCCGAAGAGATTTACAAAAGATAGGATGAGGTTGCATGAATTATCACCTCTTTCAAAAATCAAATCAAAACTAATGTCCGCATTTCAAGATAAAGGTTGCATGCATATGCATCCCTAAAAATCATGTTAATTGCATAGGTTTCCTACATCTAATGTCCAATCTTTTGAATTTGGGATGACCGGCCCTTTCGATGCGTCAATCTCTTACTTTCTCATAAGGTTGGACCCTTGGGTACTAGTACCTATTGCCTTTAGAGGACTACACATCCTCGACTTTAGAGGGCTACACGTCCTCACCTTCAGAGGACTACCGGTCCTCACCTTCAGAGTGCTTCACGTCCTCGCCTTTAGAGGACTGTAGGTCCTCGCCTTCAGAGGACTGTAGGTCCTCACCTTCAAAAGGCTACATGTCCTCGCCATCAGAGGGATTCACGCCCTCACCTTCAGAGGGCTGCACATCTTTGCCTTCAAAGGACTACACGTCCTCGACTTTAGAGGACTGCACATCCTCACCTTCAGAGGACTACATGCCCTCGCCGTAAGAGGGCTGCACGTCCTCGCCTTAAGAGGGCTACACACCCTCACCGTAAGAGGGCTGCACGCCCTAGCCTTCAGAGGACTGCATGTCCTCGCCTGTAAAGGGCTTCACGTCCTCACCATCAAAGGGCTGTAGGTCCTCGCCACAGAGGGTTGCATGTCCTCGCCTTCAGAGGGCTACACATCCTCACCTTCAGAGGGATGTACGTCCTCGCCTTTAGAGGGTTACACGTCCTCACCTTTAAAGGGTTTCACGTCCTCCCCTTCAGAGACTACAGGTCCTCACCTTCAGAGGACTGCAGGTCCTCGTCTTCAGAGGGATGCACGTCCTCGCCTACAGAGGGCTACACGTCCTCGCCTTCAGAGGGCAGTACGTCCTCGCCTTCAGAGGACTGCACGTCCTCACCTTCAGAGGGCTTCACGTACTCGCCTTCAGAGGGCTACACATCCTTACCTTTAGAGGGCTGTACGTCCTCGCCTTCAGAGGGCTTCACGTCCTCGCCTTCAGAGGGCTACACATCCTCACCTTCAGAGGGTTGTACGTCCTCGCCTTCACAGGGTTACACGTCCTTGGCTTTAGAGGGTTGTACGTCCTCACCTTCAAAGGGCTGCACGCCCTTGCCTTCAGAGGATTGCACATCCTCATCTTCAGAGGGCTTCACGTCCTCGCCTTTAGAGACTACAGGTCCTCGTCTTCAAAGGACTGCAGGTCCTCGCCTTCAGAGGGTTGTATGTCCTCGCCTTTAGAGGGCTACACGTCCTCGCCTTTAGAGGGTTGTATGTCTTCGCCTTCAAAGGGTTACATGTCCTCGCCTTCAAAGGGTTGTACATCCTCGCCTTTAAAGGGCTGCACGCCCTTGCCTTCAGAGAACTGCACGTCCTCGCCTTCAGAGGGCTGCACGCCCTTGCCTTCAAAGAACTGCATGTCCTCGCCTGTAGAGGGCTTCACGTCCTCGCCATCAGAGGACTACAGGTCCTCACCTTTAGAGGGCTGCACGTCCTCGCCTTCAGAGGGCTACACGTCCTCTCCTTTAGAGGGCTGTACGTCCTCGCCTTCAGAGGGTTAAACGTCATCACCTGTAGAGAGCTGTACATCCTCGCCTTCAGAGGGCTGCACACCCTTGCCTTCAGAGGACAGCACGTCCTCGCCTTCAAAGGGCTTCACGTCCTCACCTTCAGAGGACTGCAAGTCCTCTCCTTCAGAGGGCTACACGTCCTCACCTTCAGAGGGTTATACGTCCTCTCCTTTAGAGGGCTACACGTCCTTGCCTTCAGAGAACTCAAGGTCCTCTACCTTTAATGCTTAATCGAGGCTTGTGCTCCTGGGTGAGGGGCCAGTGGTTTCCTTTTATCAGTTCCTGGGCCACCCCCCTGATCTTGGAAGAGGGCAACCTATGCGAGCACAACCAGAGGAGGAGGCTATCGCCCAACTACTATGCATACCGGGGCAAGATTTTGCCCAGACCGCTGCCGGGAGACGAGTGTGGATCATGTGCACCAACACATGGATGATGTTTCTACTTAGCAACATTCTGCCCAACGACCACAACTTTGATCTCCCCCTGCCGAAGTGTCAGCTGGTTTATGCCATCATGACATAGGTAAGTATGCACATGGCTCAACTGATTTCTGAGTTCATCTACTATTTGCAAGGATTTTGCCCCCAAGACACCTAGTGGACCCAGAGAAGTCCAACAGGGCCCTGGGGTTTCCAGATCTGATTATGGGCCTCTGTCAGTTCTACGGAGTGGCCGTCTTGTTGGATCAAGTGGCCTCGGAATAATTAAGATGAGGGGGTTGAATTAATTATTACTAAACCTTTACTAATTAAAAATCTGCCCTTCTTAGGCTTTTACTATAATGTTAAGAAAGTAAAGAACAAAAATATTAACTTAACCAAAAGTAAAGGCGCTAATTAAAGTGCACAGCGAAAATTAAAAGTGTAGGGAAGAAGGAGACAAACACACAAGAGTTTTATACTGGTTTGGCAACAACCCGTGCCTACATCCAGTCCCCAAGCGACCTGGGGTCCTTGAGATTTCTTTTCAACCTTGTAAAAATCATTTTACAAGCAAAGATCCACAAGGGATGTACCCTCCCTTGTTCTCTTTGAATAACCTAGTGGATGTACCCTCCACTAGAACTGATCCACAAGAGAAGTACCTTCTCTTGTTCTCAGTCAACAACCCAAGTAGATGTACCCTCTACTTGTACCACTAAGGATGTACCCTCCAATGTGTTAAGACAAAGTTCTCAAGCGGTTAGTCCTTTGAAACTTTGTGAAGGGGGAAACAAAAGAATTCTCAGACTGTTTCGTTTTGAATTATTTGACAAGGGAGAAGGGAGACACAAAAGAATTCAGGCGGTTAGTCCTTTGTTCTTTTGGAAAAGGGAGAAGAGAGACACAAAAAGAATTCAGGCGGTTAGTCCTTGGTGAGTTCTTTTTGGCAAAGGGAGAAGGGAATGAAAAAGATGAATAGCACATGTTTTTGAACAAAGAACTTTTCTTGGAAGAAAAAGTTTTGAACAAAAATTTTTAGAAAGATGAAGAGAAGATGAAATAAGAAAGTTCTGAAAGAAATGAAAGAAGATATTGAAAGATAGATTGAAAGATAGAATGGTTGAAAGAGATGATAGATCTGAATGAGATTATTAAAATGTTTCATGCCAAGGTCACATATTTATAGTTTCTTGATGACTCAAGTCAAAACTTGTAACTCTTGGAAATTCCTTTAAAACTAATCACTTAAAAAGGATATGAATTTTGAAAGAATCTTCAGAAACAAGTCACTTGAAGAAATGTGACTTTTGGAAATGAATTTTTCGAAAACAGTCACTGGTAATCGATTACCATAAAGGTGTAATCGATTACACATCAATAGATGTGACTCTTCATTTTGAATTTTGAAAATCTTAACGTTTTAAAACCACTGGTAATCGATTACTATGATCTGGTAATCGATTACCAAAGAGTAAAACTCTTTGGTAATGATTTTGTGAAAACTTCTTGTGCTACTCAATGTTTTGAAAAACTTTTTAATACTTATCTTGATTAAGTCTTCTCTTGATTCTTGAATCTTTGTGTCTTGAATCTTGATTTTGATTATTCTTGAATCTTGAATCTTGATTCTTGATTCTTGAAATCAAATTTCCTCTTGATCCTTGAAGTGTTCTTGACTCAATCTTGAACTCATTCTTAAATGTCATCATCTTTGTTATCATGAAGTGATCTTGACTTTTGAGCTTTTTGTCATCATCTTTGTTATCATCAAAACTCCTTGAATCAATCTTGATTCATCATGAAGCTTGCTTCTACATGTCTCCTCATCAAGGTCATCAGGCCCCCTATTAACAGGGCCTTCATCAAGAAGTACTGCGCCCCTAGGCAGGTGCAGGGTGAGGCACCACAACAGCTTGGGGACGGTCAGTAGTAGGCGACAGACGCATCGCCACCACCTCCAAAGTCCACCTCAGCTCATCTACAAAGGCTGGAGTGTTGCCTACGACACATGGCCAACCAGCAGGCGGGCAACCACTAGGGCAGGTACGAGTAGGTACTAGGCCCGTGATCGACAAGTCGTCATTATGCGTCTGGCTCAAGACGTTAAAAAAGCTCTACTAGGAGGCAACCTAGAATTGGCTACGAAGAAGCTTCCTGCGAAGAGGTTCAGGAATGGCACCATTGAAGTGGGTTCCAGTGTGGCCCCACAAGCCGACACAAGCTTTTGACAAACACCGATTCTAGAGTGCAGAACATCAGTAGCGTTTTGAGGCCATCAAGGGATGGTCATTCCTCAGACAGAGACAAGGGTAGCTGAGTGATGATGAATTTCTGCACTTCCTTGGAGGAGGCGGAGCCATACAATCGGGATCGCCAAACTTGTGATTTATCCTTCATTACAGCTTTCAGTTATTTTATTATTCTATTATTTCCCTTGTGATCTGACATTATCTGCTTCCATTTATTATGTCCATTGTGATTGAACTGAACATGCAGTTATCTATCGCATTATGAGTAATTTACCGCTTTTGGCATATGGTCATACTTACTTTACGATGATCTTTTCGAAACACAAAAATGTGTGTAAGTCTAGTGTACTTTAGTTCACATGCCTTTTTTCTATAAGATGTTATCTCGGGTATCAACCGTGCCTAGGTTACGAGCTGTTTTTAATCTTTTGAAAAATGGCCAAAACAACAAAAACAAACAAGAACAAAAAATATATTTTTTTTTACTAAAAAGCCAAGATGCTTTCGAAAAGAAATAAACTCTAGCGTTTTCTTTGAAAAAGATTCACCGATCAAAACACAAAAAGGGTTTTGTTGAAAAAATGTGTATACACCTGAAGGGTGAATGCTATGAAAATTTTCCCGAACACCCAAAATGGACTCGGATGAATGCATGAATTGATAAAAGAGCATGTTTTGGAAACACTGGGTTGACTTAAATAGGAAAAATAAATCCTGAGCCCTAGTGTCACATGACCACAAAACTTAATGCTTGAGTGTCCACATAGGTGCATGCAAGACCAATTTTGCATAAAATTTCTAAATCATCATTGTTGCACGCATGTCATGGAAATAATGTAGGACATTCCTTTATCCCTGAACCGCTGGCCAAACCAAGGCCCTGACATATATCATGTCCAGCCGTTCTACAAGCCTTGAGCCAAAATCTCAACTCACCATAAACCTTGACCCAGGGTGAGAATTTCCATCCTCGCCCTCGGAAGAAAACAAAAAAAAAGGAAAAAAAGATCCCGATCAAAGATCAGAAGAAAACAAAAGAAAAAGAAAGTTCCCAATCAAAGATCGGAAGAAAGCAAAAGAAGAAAATTCTTAATCAAGGATTGGAAGAAACCAAAAAAGAAAAGAAAAATGCCCGATCAAAGATCGGAAGAAAACAAAAGAAATATATAGAAAGGTCTTTGGACCATACAATATCTGGACAATACAAAATTGCCACAAGCAAACAAGAAAAGAAAGGAAACCACGACCTGAAGTGGTCCTTTCCCTTTGATCGCCAACCAAAATCCTGTGCGCTGGCGACTTTCTCGCCCCGCACTAAACAAAAATAGAAAAAGAAAAGGCCAAAACACTCAGAGCCTAATTTCTCACCAAAACACCATTCCCGAAAAAGTCCTATTGATCCATGATCATGCATGTAATCTTTGATTTGATAGGAAATGATTTGCAAAATCAAGTCATGTCATATCTATGGTTCGGGATTAGGATAAAAACACTTGCCTGTGTGAGATTGATACACTTCAAGTGATTTTCTTCTATTTTGTTGGATCCAGTGTTTCCTCTAAAAGGTTGTTTAGAAACAAAACGCTAACATCCAAAATCTCATTTGTGATTATGAGAAAATTTCATCAGCATACTCTCCTTCTCCAATAGACACATTGTTTTTCTCCAAAAAATTATATGTTGCTCTGATCAGTTGGAGGGTTTGTTTCTTTGCTAAAGCATGTTCTCATTTTAGTGAAAGAACAATGAGACTATTTTTAGTCTCACACAAAAAAAAATGAAGAACAACGTAGGTCTGAGTTCCTCATCGCAATTGAGGATACGTAGGAGCAAAAGTTCCACTTTTGTCGACCACCTCATAGTTCTGTCACCCCGACCCATGAGTCAGGTGGCAGGCGAATATACCCAAGGGTTATCCGCACCCAGCACAACATCTGCTGATCCTGATCCTTGAGTCAGGCGGCAGGCAGATATACCCAGCGGTAATCCATACAAGCACAACATCTGTTGATCCCGACCTTTAAGTCAGGCGGCAGGCGGATATACCCAACGATAATCCGTACAAACATAACATGTGTTGATCCTGACCCTTGAGTCAGGTGACAGACGGATATACCCAGCAGTAATCCATACAAACACAACATCTGTTGATCCTGACCCTTGAGTCAGGCGGTAAGCAGATATACCCAGTGGTAATCCATACAAACACAGCATCTGCAGATCTTGACCGTTGAGTCAGGCGGCATGCGGATATCACCAGCGGTAATCCATACAAACACAACATCTGCTGATCCTAACCCTTGAGTCAGGAAGCAAACGGATATACCCAGCGGTAATCTGTACAAAGACAACATCTGTTGATCTTGACCCTTGACTCAGGCGGCAGGTGGATATACCCAGCGGTAATCCATACAAACACAACATCTGCTGATCTTGACCCTTGAGTCAGGCGGTAGGTGGATATACTCAGCGGTAATCTGTACAAGCACAACATCTGCTGATCCTGACCCTTGAGTCAGGCGGCAGGCGGATATACCCAGCGGTAATCCATACAAACACAACATCTGCTAATCCTGACCCATGCGCCAGGTGGCAGGCAGAAGTACCCCATGTGGTTATCCGTACAAAGACAACATCTACTAATCCTGATCCATGCGTCAGGTCGCAGGTGGATATACCCAGCGGTAGTTCGTACAAGCACAACATCAGCTGATCCTGACCTTTGAGTTAGGTGTTAGGCGGATACCCAGTGGTAATTCATACAAGCACAACATCTGTTGATCCTGACCCTCGAGTCAGGCGGTAGGCAAATATACCCAGCGGTAATCCGTACAAACACAACATTTGTTAATCCTGACCCTTAAGACAAGCGGCAGGTGGATATACCCAACGGTTATCCATACAAAGACAACATCTGCTGATCCTGACCCATGAGTTAGGCGGCAGGCAGAAATACCCAAGTGGTTTTCTGTACAAACACATTTCTGCTACCCCGACCTGTGAGAAGTTAGGTAGCATGCGGAGACACCCAAGGGTTATCTGTGCCCACACACAATTCTGCCACCCCGACCTATGAGAAGTCGGGTAGCATGCGGAGACACCCATTGGTTATCCGCACACTTGCTTTCATTATTCCAAGGCTATCAAAGTCCTTTTATCCTCCCAGGACGAGCAAGTTCGGTGATATCTAGGATGATGATAGTTGTCTATTTCTAATCATCTTTTTGAGATTTTTTTCTGTAGATACCTTTTGTTATCCAAGGACAATCAAGTAAAATGACGCGCCAAGAACCTCTTCTGCTGTCCAAAAACGATCGAGTCCGATAGCATCAAAGACATCATGGTTTTCACTAACAGAGCTATTGGTCGGTCGGGTAAGGATTTAGCTCGAACAAAATTAGTGTCTTATCTTTACTTCCCTTTTATCTCCAATAAAAGATAAGTAAAGAGGGGAAAATGTCATACCCTAATTTCGTCCGAGGACCATTGTTTTTCGGCATGCGACCTTCATTTGACCACTTCAAAATGTTTAATACCCATTGTCGTGGAATCCGTAAAGTTTCGACATGTTTCGGAAAGAAAACAGCAAAAAGAAACAAAATAGGGGTGAACTTATCAAACACGAGGGGTGCACTCAAGAAACTTCATCTAGAACACTCTGGAAGGTGGGAGTGAACAAATCAATTGGGGGTGTGCTCAGGAAACTTAATCAGTAAGCAACCCTAGAGGGGGGTGAACTTATCAATTAGGAGGTGCACTAAGGAAACTTAAGAAGTAAGCAACCCTGAAGGGGGTGCACTTATCAAACACGGGGGTGGACTCAAGAAACTTCATCTAGAACACTCTGGAAGGTGGGGTGCACTAATCAATTGGGGGTGCGCTTAGGAAACTTAATCAGTAAGCAACCCTAGTGGGGGTGAACTTATCAATTGAGGGTGCGCTCAGGAATTAGTGAGGAGAAGAAGAAAGGAGCAAATCCAACCCGAGGTACTTCTGTAACGCTTTCGAGACATTTTTGTGATCGATTTTGTGAACGTTCTTCACCGTTCTTCGTTCTCCAACCGGTAAGTTTTCAAATTCAAATCATTCAATTCATTCTATGCACCTTTAGCGGTCCATTCTTGTTTTGTATGCTTTCATTTTTATTTCGCTTACTTTCGGTATTCTTTTCTTCTGCTTTTAACGAACTTTCAATAGTTTATTTAAGCCATTATCTCGCTTAATAATTGATAAAATGAATTTCAACCGATCATTTGTGTTGTAATAATCTTTAATCACTGTTAAAATAAAATCCAACCGATCGTTCACGTTGTAACCTCGGTTAAATAAAAAAAATAATAATAAAATTCAAAATATCTTGAAAAAAATAATTAAAATATCTTGAAAAAAATAATAATAAAATAATCAAAATATCTTTAAAAAAATAAAAAAAATAAAAAAAATCAATTGGACGTTTTTCTTTGAAAGTTTCCTTGAATGAATTGACTAATAACCAAAATGAAACTAAGGCTAAAATCAACTCGCAAACCAAGCTTTGTCAGCAAAAAGTCACTTAAAACCGTTTTAAGGTCCAACGCCTTAAACGGTCCTCTTTGCTTTTATCAGTTAACATGGGCCGTTCAAAAGCATAAAATCAACACATAAACTTTACCGCTTCTCAAGAACTATGTAAGTCTGAGTTCCTCATCGCAATTGAGGATATGTAGGAGCAAAAGCCCCACTTTTGTCAACCACCCCCAAGAGATCGTTAATGGTCCAACGCCTTAACGTTTCTCTCCTTTCAAAAACCAAGAGATCGTTAATGGTCCAACACCTTAACGTTTCTCTCCTTTCAAAACCAAGAGATTGTTAATGGTCCAATGCCTTAACATTTCTTTCATTTTCAAAAATCAAAAGATCGTTTAAAGGTCCAATGCCTTAAACGACTTTTGTTCGGTTAAAATATATCTTGCGAAAAAAGGATAAAAACAACTTAACCAACGTTTAGTTCTAAAAGAACTATGTAAGTCTGATTTCCACATCACACCCAAGGATATGTAGGAGCGAGGGAAACACCCTTGTCGACCACAAAAAAGTAAAGAGCATAAAAAACACACAAAAGTAAAACACATAAAAAACATAAAAAGGGAAAATACATAGTTTTGAAGTCATAATTGCACATTTGATTAAAGGCTGTTGTCCCTTGTGACAAACGCGTGAGGTGATAATACCTTCCCCATGAGTAAAAACAACTCGTGAACCTTTCACACTTAAAGTTCGTACACCACATGTTTCGTTTTTTGCGACGTTTTCCCCAAATAAACATTGGTGGCGACTCCGCGCGTTTTCCTTCCTTGGAAGACGCTCCCGTGAGTCTCACGTCGCCCTCCCACCGAAGGGAAGGCCACGAAAAAGTCAAATAGGCTTGTAATAAAACTTTAATTAACGATCAATTTTCAAGCAAATCAAGCATACACATTTGTTTTTGTTGTTCTGGACGTGTATTTTGACGTTAATTTTTATCATCTTTTCTCGCTCATTCCTTTTTCTTTTCTGTTCATTCTTTTTCCATGGTTTTTGTCCAGATGTCTATTTTATCCAGTTAAAATTTCAGCTCAAAAATCAAAGTATTCAATCAATAGCGGAGTTAAGAAAACAGTGTGCAAGAAGTGACAACAACCAAAATTTCAACCTCGAAATCAAAAGTAGTGTTTATGTTGCTTAAGGCTTGGATAGTTACAATTTGTGTTTGCTGATGCTCAATTGTCTAGGATAACAAAATTCAAGAGACCTTAAGACTAATTTTGATTCACAAATCCAGCCACAACTCAGTACCACAACTCAATTTCTTCATAAGCATCATATAGGAAACTTAGAAAACAAAAAAAGAAGTTCAACAACAAGACTACTTCTAGGAATTGATTTAGAACATGTTATGAACTAAATAACATGCATGAATTAGACTCAAAATTTAAATGATAGGCTAAGAATTGCAAGAATACATGAACAAATGTATCTAGAATTCAATCAACAAAATCAAATTCAACACAAACTTAGAACATAATGTGACAGTTATTATGACTAAACATGACTCTAAGACAACATGAATGAAGTGATTTACACTTAGATTTTTGTGTTTTCTTTTCTAATCAATATTTTTCAAGAAAATTGAGATCTAAAGGTTTAGCAAAAGAAGATTATGACAAAAAAATGATAGAACCTAAAATCAACACAAAAACATGATTCAAGAGTAGATCTATAAAATTTGAACCATATAAATGCAAGAACAAGTGTAGATCTAAGATTTAATCAGTTTATTTTTTTGAATCTACTCTAAATAGCACCAAACCACAAGACAATTTAGGAGATACATGGAGAAGACGATGAAGAATAGGGAATAAATGTGAATTGAACGAATAAAAGATAGAGGAAGCAGAAGAACATCACCTAAATGAAGATGCTCTGATACCACATTATGTAGCTCCATGTAGAGCTTGTAGGCCTTGAATCTTCTTCATCAATGGAGTCCTTTGCATCATGAAGATCAATGGAAGCGGAATGGAGGAGGAAAAGTGATTGGAGACGCCACTTCAAGGAGAAGATGAGTCAAGAACAAGCTCACCACCATAGGAAGCCATGGATAAGAGCTTGAAGGTATGAGAAGATGAGTGGAAGAAGAGGGAGAGATGGGGGGCTCGAAATTTATGCCTCAAATGAGGTCTGAACTTTCAAGTCTAATTTCTAAAATGATCAAAGTTTAAAAAATGCACACACAAGGCCTCTATTTATAGCCTAAGTGTCACACAAAATTAGAGGGAAATTTTCTATTCAAATTTCACTTGAATTTGAATTCGTGGAGCCAAAATTTCACTAATTATGATTAGTAAATTTCAGCTATGGTTCAGCCCACTAATCCAAGATCAAGTCCAAGATTCTCCACTATGTGCTTAGGTGTCATGGGGCATGTAAAGCATGAAGGACATGCACAAAGTGTGACTATATGATGTGGCAATGGGGTGTAGCAAGAAAATGCTCACCTCCCCCTTAGGCTGGTCGGAAATTTAATTGGATTGGGCTTCTCCCAATTCAATTAAATTTCTCTCCCAACACACACATCAAGTAGTGCACTTAATTCATATGAAATTACAAAACTACCCTTAATACAAAAACTAGTCTAGGTGCCCTAAAATACAAGGGCTGAAAAATCCTACATTACTAGGTACCCTCCCTACACTATAGAGCCCTAACTGCCAGGCCCAAAAATAATGAAATTCTAATATAATATGTACAAAGATACGTGTGCTCATGCTTAGCCCATAGGTCCAAAATCTACCTTAAGGCTCATGAGAACCCTAGGGCCTTCTCCTACATCTCTAGCCCAATCTTCTTGGAGTCTTTTATCCAATGCCCTTGAGGGATAGGATTGCATCACTCACCAAGGGCAAACCTTGGGTTTGTAGAGCCATTGGAGAAGAGAGACTCACCAAGGGCAGACCTTGGCTTTGACGAGCCTTTGGAGAAGAAGGACTCACCAAGGGCAAACCTTGGGCTTGACGAGCCTTTGGCGAAGCGAGACTCACCAAGGGTTGACCTTTGGTTTGACGAGCCTTTGGCGATGCTAGACTCACCAGGGGCGGACCTTGGCTTTTACGAGCCTTTGAAGAAGCGAGACTCACCAAGGGTTGTCCTTAGTGTGACACCCTCTACCCCACACATATATGTACTAATAATAAAAGGAATAAGAAATCATAATTAATTAAAAGTTTTTAAAACACATTTAAATAAAAGCATTTCAAAAGGGTAAATGGCTCATACTCACTTTTCTAGCATCATAATAAAACTTGTCAAAATAAATAATATAATTATCTCGGCTCAAAAAAAGGTTGTCCAAGACTTCATGTAATTAATATAAAAACCTATACCCCAATGTCACTTCCTTTCAGAGCATTGTGTTCCCGCGTCCTCTAGCATGAGGTTCTCCATAGCCATCCACCTAGCCATTTGCTCCCATGAACACAAAATTCAAGATCATCACAGAATCCAAACACAAATAGCACACGGAGAGTGAGTTATCACATTTCTAGCTAATAGAGAGAATCAAAACAACATAAATATACATATCATATAAATGAGATACAACTTACTTACACATAGCTCACGTTATTCCACCACTTTGTTGCGTAACATCACATCACAACACAACATGTCTCATTCATTTTCACAACATTCACGTACTCAAGGATCAAAACACAATATCACTAAGTCAATCAATATCGATCAATAAACAAGTGTTATGCAACATATACACTAAGACTCAATCCTATATGCAATGTGGTACCATGTCAGTGAAAAACCTCGTCGAGCGCCTAGGAGTACATGACAAGACAAACCACACAATAGTAAGTCAGGTCACTCTCACTAGGTAAAATCATAGGGAGACCAGTCATGGTCACACTATTTTGTGAGAATGCTCCAACCATGTGGGATCGAAACATGCTTAGAGGAGCACTCAAACTGGGTGTATTTACCCCCAAGGCCTACACTCTGAAGAGTCCGTCAGGGCCTCTCCCTCCTGATTCAGGTCCAACCCAAAAATAATTTTAACACATAGACTCTATCTATGAACTGTAAAAAACACATGACTCCTCAATTGTTCTCAAAATAATTTTATCTCATTGCACTTGTAATTAAACTCGTTGGGTCCCCTTAGTGGTTCCCATCACAATACTCGTCGCGCATTAACTCATCGCCCTTAAAGGGTCTTATAGTCGTGTGATTGTATAATTCATAGCTCATAACTCAATGCACACAACATCTCAATGCACATATATATTACAAGTCAATACATACTCAATTTATCACATACACTCGGTCTCAATCACAATGGTATAATCCAAATTTAACATGTTATCACACCTCATGAATCATATACACTTTACCTATGAACTATGCAATACACACGACTCCTCAATTGTTCTCAAAATAATTTTATCTTGTCGCACTTATGATTAAACTCATCGGGTTCTCACAATGGATCCCATCACAATACTCGTCACCCTTAAAGGGTCTTATAATTGTGTGATTGAATAGTTCATAGCTCACAACTCAATACACACGTATTTCACCATTCATCACATGTTCAATTTGTCACTTACTCATAATTTGAATCACCATTTCATAATCTCAATATAACAATTTATACAAAAATACTTCTCACAACATGGGGAGTAAAACCCCTCAAACAATTTCACACAATCATATTAAAATCAATGAATCAAAATCATATGTCAAAAACACAAAAACACCAGGAGCACTCAATTTTATCAACCAATTCGCATGTGCGTCAAACACAAAAATATTGTTTTTATAATCATAAAGGAAAAATTATAATTTAATAAGCATCCCAAAATAAATCTCAATTTGATCCCCTAAGGATCCCTACTGTCATACCCTAATTTCGTCCGGGGACCTTTGCTTGATGACATGCGACCTTTCTTTGGTCCTTGTGAGGTGCTTGGCACCCATCATTAGGCAATTTGTGAAATTCTAGGACATGCCGGAAAACCAAAAAAAATATTGATGCACAATCCGTAAGTTTCCGTGACACACCGGAAATCAAATGGAAGCATCGTTGCATAATTAAGTGAGATTCTGTAACATTCCGTAAGTCAAAAAGGGGATGATTATGTAATCCGCAAGGTTCCGTAACATTACGGAAAGAAAAGAAGTATCGTTACGAAATTCGTAAGTTTCCGTAACTTTACGAAAAAAGAATCACCAAAAAAAAGCAGAGGGAGGTGTACTTAGTAAAAATGGGGGTGCAAATAGCACCCAGGCCCAGTTGGGCCCTCCAGAATATTCCTCCAGAAGGCTGTTGCTTCTGGAGGAAGCAACCTGGCTCGCCTAGGCGAGCTGAGCTTGCTTGGGCGAGCTGGGCGGCAACCACCTCCCCTATTTTGCTATAAATAGGGGAGGAAGTGAAGAAGAAAAGGGTTCAGCCCCTTAGGCACTTCTCTCTCTTTCGAATTTGCTTGGAAAAATTGTTTCCGTGAAGAAAATCTAAGCCGAGGCGCTTCCGAAACGTTTCCGTAACGTTTTCCGTGAAGAATTTCGCAAAGGTTTCAACTGTTCTTCGACGTTCTTCATTCGTTCTTCATCGTTCTTCGATCTTCAACGGGTAAGTACCTCGAACCAAGCTTTTCGATTCATTCTATGTACCCGTAGTGGTCCACATTGTGTTTCGTGCATTTTTATTCTCGTTTTGTTTACTTTTTATACCCCCCTCTTGACGTGCTTAAGCCATTTTACTTAAGTCATTTCTCGCTTAACTTAAAAATAAAATAAATTTCCACCGAACGTTTGAATTGTATTATCCGTTAACTTCGGTTAAAATAAATTTCGACCGTTCGGTCGTGCCGTAACCACGTTGGAAATAAAAAAAAGAGGTAAAAAAATAATATAATAATCAAAAAACATCTTTTAGCAAAATAAAGCGGAAAATCAATCGGACGTTTTCTCTTTGGGATTTCTCATTCTTAATCGAATTGATTAATAACTAAAGTGAAACTAAGGCTAAAATCAACTCGCCTAGTCAAGCTCGTCCATAAAAATAGGCTTTTGAAGTTTGTCATTTCAATTTCTCACTAAGTAAATGGATCATTTTTAAGGTCCAACGCCTTAAAATGATCACCACTTAAGTAAAAAAGAATCACTTGATAAGAAAGAACTACGTAGGTCTGATTTCCTCATTGCAAATTGAGGAATACGTAGGAGCAAAGGGAAACACCCTTGTCGACCACAAAAAAGGAAAAATATAAAAAGGGTATAAAGGATATAAGGACATAAAAGGGAACGTAAAAATCAAAGTCATGTTTGCACATTCGATTAAAGGTTGCCGTCCCTTGGGACGGACGTGTGGGGTGCTAATACCTTCCCCGTGCGTAAATACAACTCCCGAACCTTTCACTTAAAAGTTCGTAGATCGCGTCTTTTCCGGTTTTTCCGACGTTTTCCTCAAATAAAAGTTGGTGGCGACTCCGCGCGTATTCCTTTCGTGGAACACGCATCCCGCGAGTCTCACGTCGCCCTCCCGCCGAAGGGTAGGTTGCGACAGTTGGCGACTCCACTGGGGACTGTTTTTAGAGAGTTAGGCCATTTAATCTTGTGCAATGTTTTACCGTGACTTACCCCTTTGTTGGTTTCCCTTCATTATGTTCTTGTGTATATAAACTCTTTATTGCTTTTAGTGCGTTTTAAAATGTATGCATGAGGTAAATATTTATTCATTTGATGCACACAAACACCAACACTATTTGCACACACTGTGAGTGAAAAAGGGCCCTATACCCGGGTTCATGGGAACATAAGGAGTGGAGGTGAATCTGTGATCATGCTAGGTCTCCGACTTGCTTGATTACAGTGAACCCTCACCTAGAGCTTTTCTCTTTGAAAACTTATTGTTGCTAGTAGTCCCTACTGCTGCAATATGTTCTTCGAAGAGAATGATACCTCTAGAAACCATCAAGAGAGATATGACCACCTTGGGGGTTATCACTAAAAGCCTAGTTAGCTCTCTCCCTTATAGGTCCCTTAAATAGGGGCACGGAGCAAACACGCTGCGTGCCATTTTTCACACTGCCATGCATAAGTATCATATACCCTTTTGCTTATATTTGTTTGTGAATATTGTCATACTATGTACATCCCCGTGTTGTGCCTTTCGCATATGCATCATGCATGGGTTTCGTCTTTGATCCCCTCACTTTAGCAAACCGACGGAGGGTCTGTGTCGCCTTCTTAAAAACATACGTTGGGTGCCATGCTGCCCAAACGTTGTATCCAAGAAGGAAACAATTTCTCGGGCTCCCGTATTCGTAAATTGCATCTGTGTCATATGCATTTCTTCATACATTCATCCATTCCACCCATGATAGATGTCGGAGTTTTGATTCGCACTAGATTTTATTTCACTTTAGTAAAACATGGGATCAAGTCAAAAGCCTTCGCTTAAAAAGAGGTTCTATCAAGTCAAAATCAAGAGCTTAGAGGTCACTAGTTTACGAGAGTTGGGGCAATTAATGGGTCAACTTCAACGGCAAGCCTTCCGCAAAGCCTATGGTAAGGTTTGGGACCTAGCTAGGGTAGAAGTCTCCATGGAACCGATTGCATCCCTTTCCCAGTATTATGACCAGCCCCTAAGGTGCTTCACATTTGAGGACTTCCAGCTAGTGCCGACTGTGAAAGAGTTTGAAGAAATCCTGGGATGCCCACTGGGAGGAAGGAAGCCATATCTTTTCTCTGGGTTCTATCCCTCCACGACAAGAGTTGCCAAGGTAGTGAAAATCTCAGCACAAGAGTTGGACCATGTAAAGCAAAACAGGAATGGGGTAGTCGGAGTACCAAGGAAGTGTTTGGAGGAAAGGGAAAAAGGCCTTGGCAAATCAAGGCGACTGGGCTTTCTTTTATTGACATCTTGGCGCTCTTGATCTTTGGAGTTGTCCTCTTTCCGAATATGGAAGGGTTAGTGGACCTAGCAGCGATTGACGCTTTCCTCGCCTTTCATCATGGCAAGGAAAGCCCGGTCGATGCCATTTTGGCCATGTATGACACATTCGACCGGGGAGGTGAAAAGAGTGGCGCAAGAATTGTTTGTTGTACACTGGCTCTCTATGTGTGGCTGGTTTCACACCTTTTTCTCCAAGAAGGAAGGGAGAATCGGGATTCTATCTTCATACGAAGGATGTCCAAAGGTTCCCTTGATGGAACAAGGGGTTGTATTAATTATAATCCCGTCCTCGCCATAAGACAGCTTGGCTACCTCATGAGAGGAGTGCCATCAGACGAAAGCATCACGCCTTTCATCGCACGGGGTTTCAGTGACCACAACGCGAGGGTACTCCAAGGAGTTCGCAAGGCATGGGATGCGGCGTGAAGAAAGGACAGAGAGCTTAGGGGAAGCCGTAATGGGATCATCGGCGGCTATCATAAGTGGCTGAGAGTCCGAACACAAGGATTGGATTGGCTCCCAAATCTAAAGACTATGAGAGACGATGAGGTTAAAGCTTCGGAAGAAAGTGATGAGGTACAAGCCCTAAAGGCAGAGCTTGAAAGAGCCCGGGTAGTCGAAGAGAAGTTCAAGTCCATAGCCATCAAAGTCTGAAAAGAGTATGATGAACTAAGGGATGTCAATATGGCCACAGTTGAAGCCTTGGAACGAGAAACCAAGAAGGCCCGAAAGGAAGAACACGACCAAAACAAGTTTTGAGGGGCTTTATAGGGCAGCAATAGTGAGCTCAAGCTCCGAAGAGGTGAAAGGAATCATCACGGGTCAAAGGCATGATCTTGAAGGACGAGCTAAAGGCTTGCCTTAGGTCGAAAAGAAATTTGTCCCAACAGTTAAGCGAGACTGAAGGGAATATGTGGGCCATCATCGATGAGTGCAAAGAGAAGCTAAATCTAGCGGCGACTCACGAGCAAAGGCTAGAGGATGAGTACGCCCAGATATCAGCAGAAAGGGAAGCAAGTGAAAGGGTAATTGATTCATTGCACCAAGAGGCAACAATGTGGACGGACCGATTTGCTCTTACTTTGAATAGGAGTCAAGAACTTCCCCGATTGCTAGCCAAGGCCAAAGCAGTGGCGGACACCTACTCCGCCCCCGAGGAGATCCACAGACTTCTCAGCTATTGTCAGCATATGATAGACTTAATGGACCATATGATTAGAAACCGCTAGGAAGTTTGTAATGTCGCTCAGATCTTGACTAGTTATAACTTTTTGAATAAAATGAGTTTATCCCACGTTTTTACTCCAAAAATCAGTGTGAATCAAGTCACTCCCGCATTTTATCTCTAGCATGCATTGTATGTTGGTCTCGTCCTTTGTCACGGGAAGCCGGAAGGTCCATATCACCTTCTTAACTGTACACATAGGGCACTGCGCCCCCAAATGCGCAAGTAAGAAGAGATAATTTTTCGGGTTCTCGTGTCCGTAAATGCATTCATATCATGCATCGCATAAACATCTCTTCATGGCACCATAATGAACATATCATTCCTGCATTTGTCTGTTATCATATTACAGCCTCACATTTTGCATGAGTCATGGCATCATCAAGCATATGCATTCAACAAACTTTTTGATCTACAAAATTGCATACCATTTGTTTTCATGTTTGCTCATCCTTGTGTTTTCCTCTACAAAAAAAAACACAAAAGGGGAAGCGTGAAACTTCACACTACATTCTTAGTTGCATGTGTTAGGCACCATGAGCCAACCATGTTGGGATCATAAACCCATTTCTAAAAAAGAAACACACAACAACAAAACAAAATAATTGAACATGGTACCTAATGCATGGTTAACTAGGAAATGGTGTATCTTCGGGCATCTCAATTTCATAATTACATTTTCCATGCATAGCTTAAAGTATGCCCGAGTCATTCATCCCTATGAGACGTTGTTGAAGTATTGGCGATCAGAATTGCCATTCCTTGGATTATAGGGTTGAACCAAGCTCATGCTTTTACAAAAATGTTCATCAAGTCAAGTTGAAATATGGAAGTAACCGTCTTGCAAAATTGGGGCAAAGGATGAATCGAGTCACATCACTGCTTCGTCTACTGCCAAACATATTTAGGATTGTTGATGTCCTTGTTACTTCCAGTTTCACCTTGACAAAAATGTCATGGATCATGTTGAAAATCTAAATTGATTCAACCCCATATCCTGTGTAAAAATTCATAATACTTCAACTGTACATCATTCGCATACATCCATGCTTTTCATTGGTTGCATTGCTCATTGCATTCTTTCCTTGAAAAATAAAATAAAATAAAATAAAATGAACTTAATCGTTATTATCAAAAAAGAAAAAAAAAACATGCTTTACGGTGCCCCTACCAAACCCGTGCTAGAGCTAGAGTAATGGGTGAAGTAGAGAAGGTGCAAGAGCAGATGAAGGCTGACATGGAGGCCATGAAAGGGCAAATGGCCACAATGATGGAGGCCATAATAAGCATGAAGAAGATAATGGAAGCCAATGCGGTTATAGTTGCCGCTACTAGCGTTGTTGCTAAGGTGAACCCGATGCTCCCATCTGGCCTCAAGCAAATGAATCATCCAACCTCAAATATGGTAGGCAAAGATTTGGGAAGTACGGATGACCCCATGATGTGCAAATTCAAAACAAGCACGCCTTCCCGCCATATGGCTTGCCTCCCAAACTATACACCACCCAATGTGGCGTACATTCCCAATGAGGATGTCAATAACTCCACTTCCATACTCATTAAGAGCCAACAACCTCAATCTGATCATGCACATGTCTCTCGACCCATGGAGGAGACACATGGAATGCCCCACCACAATCTAGCCGACTTCGAGCCTTGCCTCGGATATGCCACTGAAGGGCAAGCAGTTGGTGGTATACCCCTGCAAAACACTTTGGAGGGCCCTCAGTGTCACCCACAACCACAACCCTCACATTCCACAGCGGTTAAAAACCCTCATGCTATGGCAGAAATGGGAAAGAGGAAAGGCTCAGGGCCATTGAAGGAGGTAAAGATTATGCCTTTGCTAACCTAGAAGAGTTGTTCCTAGTACCTAATATCATCACCCCTCCCAAGTTCAAGGTGCTGGACTTTGACAAGTACAAGGAGACTACTTGTCCCAAGAACCATCTAAAGATGTATTGTCAGAAGATGGGGGAATACGCAAAAGATGAGGAATTGCTGATACATTCCTTCCAAGAAAGTCTTACTGGGGTAGCTGTTACCTGGTACACTAACTTGGAATCTTCCCGAGTCCATTCTTGGAAGGACCTAATGGTTGCCTTTGTTAGGCAGTATCAGTACAATTTTGATATGGTTCCGGATAGGATGCAACTACAGAACATTTGCAAAAAGGGGGACGGATCTTTCAAAGAACACGCCCAAAAGGTGGAGGGATCTGGCGGCCCAGGTGGTACCCCCAATGATGGAAAGGGAGACGATGATCGTGATGGTAGACACATTATCGATACTCTACTATGAAAAGATGGTGGGCTACGCACCTTCAAAGCTTTGAGGATTTGGTCTTTGCCAGTGAAAGGATCGATTTGGGTCTGAAAAAAGGCAAATTTAGTCATCCTGCTTGGACGAATGAGAAAACTGGGGCAAATGAAAAGGGTGAGAAAGAGGGAGAAACCCATGCTGTGACTGCCATTCCTATACAGCCAAGTTTCCCACCAACCCAAAAATGTCATTACTCAGCCAATAACAAACCTCCTTACCCACCACCCAGTTATCCACAAAGGCCGTCCCTAAATCAACCACAAAGCCTGTCTACCGCACTTCCAATGACGAAGACCACCTTTAGCACAAACCAAAAAACACCAACAAAAAGGAATTTTGCAGCAAAAAGCCTGTAGGGTTCACCCCAAATTCCGTTGTCATATGCTAAACTTGATCCCATATCCACTCGATAATTCAATGGTAGCCATAACCCCAACCAAGGTTCCTCAACCTCCATTTTTCTAAGGATACGACTCGAACGCAACGTGTGCTTATCATGGAGGAGCCCCTGGGCATTCCATTAAGCATTGTATGACCCCGAAGCATAAAGTGTGAAGTCTAATTGATACGGGCTGGCTGAAATTTGAGGAGAATCGCGTGTAAATTCTGACATTGACAAGAGATGCCACACATGGGGCAATTTTGAAAGCTGTTGTTAGATGTCTCTGATGACTCATCAGGATTTTCAAGTGCAAGCCATTGGTCAGTTTGCTCAAGCGACCTGTGCTCCTGAGTTTGGACTTCCAAGACCGTTCAATCAAAGATTACTCATCTTGCACGTTGGTGGGGGTGTCGTAAAATGACGAGTAAAGTAAAAAAAACAAAAAAACAAAAAAACAAAAAAAGGGTTCAAAAAGAAAAAGGACATTTGATTGACTGTGTTTTCAAGTAAAAATATAGACGTTCATGTGGCCTCATTTTATCATGCCGGAAAGTTTGTCTTCTTAGAGAAGCGAGTTGTCAAGAATAGGATGTTGGACAAATGGCCTCAGTTACCTTAAGAAAAAAAGGGGTTGAATTAAGATACAAAGACTATTCCTCAATTAAACTTTCACTCTCTCTTTTCGGATTAACAATGCACCCTTAACATGAATTACTCAAAAGACAATTCAAAATAAACTTCTTTAAAGCAAAAGATAAATAGCAATAAATAAAAGAAGTTTAAGGGAAGAGAGGAATGCAAGCTTGATTTATACTGGTCCGGCCACTTCCCGCGCCTACGTCCAGTCCTCAAGCAACCCACTTGAGATTTTCCACTCTCTTTGTAAAACTCCTTTTACAAAGTCTGAACCACACAGGGACAACCCTTCCCTTGTGTTCAGGAATCCTCTACAACAAGAGACCCACGATCTCTTAATCCCTTTTCAGAAATAAGAAGGAGAGAAGAAGAGATCTCTCTTAAAAGAGATAGATTGTACAATGAAGATCAATCAAAATTCCTTATCGAATATGCAAGTGGTTGACCAAGGAACCTTTTTGAGAGGATAAGACATTTCAGTTCAGAAAAACTCTCTTAATCTTTTGAGAGGATAAAACTTTTTGGGCAATGAAAACTCTTTTTAATGGCCATTCATAAAACATTTGAATAAATATGTCTCTTGGAAATTATTTTCTGAAAATCCCCTCTGGTAATCGATTACAAGACTTGTGTAAACAATTACAGGTTTTAAAAATTTGAATTAAAACATTTTCAACTGTTGGTAATCGATTACCAGAGAGCAAATCTCAATTTGAAATGATAGAATTCTTTGGTCAAACCTTTTGTTTTTCAATTTGGAAACTTCTTCCTAAGATTCTGGAGATCAACTTGATCATATATCTTGATTTTCTTGGATTCTTGGATTCTTGCCTTGAATAAAACTTGGAAGCACTTGATCCTTTGGCATCATCAAAACATCAAAGCATCTTGCTTCTACATAGGAGTCATTTGACTTAATCCATCAAAAAATCCTTCAACTATTTCTCGTCCTTGGAAAATTCTTTTTGCAAGAATCAACTGCTTCTTTCATTCTTCCTCACTACGAGGCTATGAATACAAGACAACGATTGGTACCTCAAAGCCTTACACTGGGGCAATGAGGGGCATCATGCATGAGCCTCAAGTGAAACTAGGGGCAGGTTAGAAGTTCTCACCCAATAGGTTCCCTCCTACAAGGTCATGACGAAAGACAACGATTGGTACCTCAAAGCCTTACACTAAGGCAATGAGGGGCACCGTGCATGAGCCTCAAGTGAACATAGGGGCCGATCAAAAGTTCTCACCCATCGATGTTTTCAACAAAAAAAAAAGGGGGACAAACCCTAGGATTTCAATAGATTGATTAAACGACAAACAGCTCTATTGCCATCACTCCAAAATGGTCAAGTGACTAAATCAAATAGAACATACACTTTGAGGGGGTTCCCGGAGAGATTTGCAAAAGATAGGATAAGGTTGCATGAATTATCACCTCTTTCAAAAGGACAGTCAATCTGTGTTTTCCAAAAAAATTAAATCAAAATCAAAATCACAAAACAAGGAAAGAATGACATGAACATTGTACAAACTTTCCATTTCATTGCATTATTTCATATGAAGTCCGCATTTACCAAATTTCACAACAAAGGTTGCATGCATCTGCATCCCTAAAAATCATGTTGACTACATAGATTCCCTACATCTAAATGTCCAAATCTTTTGAATTTGGGATGACCGGCTCTCTCGATGAGTCGATCCCTTGCTTTCTCATAAGGATGGACCCTTGGGTACTAGTACCCTCGTCTCCAGAGGACTATACGTCCTCACCTTCAGAGGGCTACACGCCCTCGCCATCAGAGGACTACATGTCCTCGCCTTGAGAGGGCTACACGCCCTCACCTTGGGTACTAGTTACCCTCACCGTCAGAGGACTACACGTCCTCGCCTTGAGAGGACTACACGTCCTCACCATCAGAGGGCTGCACGCCCTCACCTCCAGAGGACTACATGTCCTCGCCTTGAGAGGGCTACACGCCCTCGCCATCAGAGGACTACACGTCCTCGCCTTGAGAGGGCTACACGCCCTCACCTTGGGTACTAGTTACCCTCACCGTCAGAGGACTACACGTCCTCGCCTTGAGAGGACTACACGTCCTCACCATCAGAGGGCTGCACGCCCTCACCTCCAGAGGACTACATGTCCTCGCCTTGAGAGGGCTACACGCCCTCGCCATCAGAGGACTACACGTCCTCGCCTTGAGAGGGCTACACGCCCTCACCTTGGGTACTAGTTACCCTCACCGTTGAGAGGACTACAAGTCCTCGCCTTGAGAGGACTACACGTCCTCACCATCAGAGGGCTGCACGCCCTCACCTCCAGAGGACTACATGTCCTCGCCTTGAGAGGGCTTCACGCCCTCACCTTGGGTACTAGTTACCCTCACCGTTGAAAGGACTACACGTCCTAGCCTTGAGAGGTCTACACGTCCTCACCATCGGAGGGCTTCACGCCCTCACCTCCAGAAGACTACATGTCCTCGCCTTGAGAGGACTACACGTCCTCACCATCAGAGGGCTGCACGCCCTCACCTCCAGAGGACTACATGTCCTCGCCTTGAGAGGGCTACACGCCCTCACCTTGGGTACTAGTTACCCTCACCGTCAGAGGACTACACGTCCTCGCCTTGAAAGGACTACACGTCCTCACCATCAGAGGGCTGCACGCCCTCACCTCCAGAGGACTACATGTCCTCGCCTTGAGAGGACTGCATGTCCTCACCTTCAGAGGGCTACACGCCCTCGCCATTAGAGGACTGCATGTCCTCACCTTCAAAGGGCTACACGCCCTCGCCATCAGAGGACTGCATGTCCTCACCTTCAGAGGACTGCATGTCCTCACCTTCGTAGCGCTACACGCCCTCACCTTTAGAGAACCACACGTCCTCACCTTCAGAGCGCTACACGCCCTCGCCATCAGAGGACTGCATGTCCTCACCTTCAGAGGACTGCACGTCCTCACCTTCGTAGGGCTACACGCCCTCACCTTTAGAGGACCACACGTCCTCACCTTCAGAGGGCTACACGCCCTCGCCATCAGAGGACTGCATGTCCTCACCTTCAGAGGGCTACACGCCCTCGCCATCAGAGGACTGCATGTCCTCACCTTCAGAGGGCTACATGCCCTCGCCATCAGAGGACTGCATGTCCTCACCTTCAAAGGGCTACACGCCCTCGCCATCAGAGGACTGCATGTCCTTACCTTCAGAGGGATACACGCCCTCGCCATCAGAGGACTGCATGTCCTCATCTTCAGAGGGCTACACGCCCTCGCCATCAGAGGACTGCATGTCCTCACCTTCGTAGGGCTACACGCCCTCACCTTTAGAGGATCACACGTCCTCACCTTCAAAGGGCTACACTCCCTCGCCATTAGAGGACTACATGTCCTCACCTTCAGAGGGCTACACGCCCTCGCCATCAGAGGACTGCATGTCCTCACCTTCGTAGGGCTACGCGCCCTCACCTTTGGAGGACTAGACATCCTCGCCAACAGAGGGCTGCACGCCTTCACCTTCAGAAGAGTACACGTCCTCGCCTTCAGAGGACTACACGTCCTCGCCTTCAAAGGGTCATGTACCCTCACCTTTGTAGGGCTACACGCCCTCACCTTCAAAGGACTACACGTCCTCGCCTTTAGAGGACTCCACGTCCTCGCCATCAGGGGGACATGCCCTCACCTTTAGAGGATTGCATGTCCTAGCCATCATAGGACTACACTCCCTCGCCTTCAAAAGGCGACACGTCCTGAACTTCAGAAGGCTACACGCCCTCGCCTTTAGAGGGCTACGCGTCCTCACTTTCAGTGGGCTCCATATCCACACCTTAAGATAATTTAAGGTCCTCTGTCCTTAAATGCTTAACCGAGACTTGTACTCCCGGTTAAGGGACCAGTAGTTTCCTTTTAACGGTTCCAGGGCCACCCCCTGATATTGGAGGAGGGCCAACTGTGCGAGCACAACCAGAGAGGGAGGCTATCACACAGCTACTATGCATACCGGGGCAAGATTTCACCCGTGCCGCTGCAAAGAGACGAGTGCGGATCATGCGCACCAACATGACCACTCTTACACAGATATAGATGACATTGCTACTTAGCAACATTCTGCCCAGCGACCGCAATGCCAATCTCCCCCTGCAAAAGTATCAGTTGGTCTGTGTCGTCCCGACATGGGTAAGTATGCATATGGTTCAACTAATTTCTGATACCATCTATTCTTTGCAGGGATCGCACCCACAAAGACACCTAGGGGACCTGAAGAAGTCCAACAGGGCCCTGGGGTTTCCAGCTCTGGTTACGGGCCTCTATCAGTCCTACAGGGTGCCCGTACCCCCCCGGCAAGGTCACGTCATCATAGGTAAGTATGCACATCGCTCAACTGATTTCTGATTTCATCTATTGTTTGCAGGGATCGCGCCCGCAAGACACCTAGTGGACCCGAAGAAGGCCAACAGGGTCTTGGAGTTGCCAGCTCTAAATACGGGTCTCTATCAGTCCTACGGAGTGCCTGTCACCTCCGGCAAGGGCATCAAGCCCCCTACTAATCGAGCTTTCATCAAGAAGTACTGCGCCCCCAGGCAGGCGCAAGGCGAAACACCACGACAGCATTGGGATGGCCGGTAGCGGGCAATAGACACACCGCCACCACCTCTAAAGTTCACCTCAGCTCATCCATAAAAAGGTTAGAGCGTTGCCTATGACACATGGCCGACCAATAGGCGACCAAGTCCAAAGCCAAAGGTAAGCAAAGTACTAGGTCCATGACCGACAAATCATTAGGCGTCCAGCTCAAGACGTTAAAGAAGCGCTACTAGGAGGCAACCTAGTAACTTTTAAATTTATGCTTGCTATTTGATCACCTTTTGTTTCTCAAGTCATATTGGGACACACCTAGTTGCTCATGATCCTAAGAATTTAAATAAAACGAGCACAAGCTCGGAAGGTAGTCATACCTCACAAAATATATATATGTATGTTTAGGTAGAAAGATACCTTAGATATGCATGTATGTAAACAAAAACACACTTCACAAAATATATATATGTATGTTTAGGTAGCAAGATACCTTAGATATGCATGTATGTAGCAAAAAGATACCTCACAATATATATATATATATATATATGTATGTTTAGGTAGCAAGATACTTTGGATATGCGTGTATATAGAAAAAATACCTCACAAAAATATACACATGTTTAGGTAGCAAAATACCTCATGAAAATAAAAAATCAAAAAAAAAAAAGAAAAGGAAAAAGAGAGCAAATAAGAAAAGAAGAGGGCAAGTAAGGGAAAAGAGAGCAAGTAAGAAAAAAGAGAGGAAAAAGGAAAAGAAAAATAAGTTGCTTAGCTGAAAAACCGACATGCTTTTGAAAAGAGATGACTTCCAACTTTTCTTTGAAAAAAATTCGCTGATCATAACTAGTTTTTGAAAAAGAATGTGTGTACACCTGAAGGGTGAATGCTGTGAAATTTCCCCGGACGCCCGAAATGGACTCGGATGAATGCACAAATTGATAAAAGAACATATTTTGGAAACATTGGGTTGATTTAAAATAGAGGAAATGAATCCTGAGCCCTAGCATCACATGACCATAAAAATTTGACGCTTGAGTGTCCGCATAGGTGCATGCATGACCAGTTTTGCATAAAGTTTCCAAATCATCATTTTTGCATTTGTGTCATGGAAATAATGTGGGGCATCCCTTTTATCCTTGAACCAAACCAAACCCTGACATGTATCATGTCTAGCCATTCTACAAGTCTTGAGCCGAAATCCTGACTCACCATAAACCTTGACCCAGGGTGAGAATGTCAATCCTTACCCTCGGAAGCAAAAAAAAGGAAAGAAGGAAGATTTCCAATCAAAGAGAAAGCAAAAAAAAAGGAAAGAAGGAAAATTTCCAATCAAAGAGAAAGCAAAAAAAGAAAAGAAGGAAAATTCCCAATCAAAGAGTGGGAGAAAGCGAAAAGAAAGGAAAGAAAATTCCAAGTCAAAGAAAAAAGAATGGGAGAAAGTAAAAAAGAAGCAAGCTCCTGGTCAAAGAAACCAGAAGAAATATGCAGAGAGGTCTTTGGACCAGACAATATCTGAGCATATACAGAATTGTCACCAAATGAACAAAAAAGAAGGAAAGGAAACCATGACCTAAAGTGGTCTTCTCTCTCTGATTACCAACCAAAATCCTGTGCGTCGGGGACTTGTTCGCCTCGCGCAAAACCAAAACAGAAAAGGAAAAAGCCAACAAAAAATCAAAAGCCAAAAACACGCAAAAGCCGAAAAACCCATCAAGAAAACCCATTCCCAAGGGAAGTCCTATTGATCCATGATCACGCATGTAATTTTTGATTTGATAGGAAATAATTTGCAAAGTCAAGTCATGACATATCTATGGTTCAGAATTAGGATAAAACACTTACCTGTGCGAGATTGATACACTTTGAGTGGATTTCTTCTATTTTTTGTCGAACCCAGTGTTTCCTCTAAATGGTCATTTAGAAACGAAATGCTAATATCCAAAATCTCATTTATGGCTATGGGGGATTTCATCAGCAGACTCTCCTTCCCTGGTAGACGCATTGTTTGTCACTCAAAAAAGCATATGCTGCTCTAATCAGTTGGAATATTTGTCTCTTTACTAAAGCATGTTTGCATTTTTAGTGAAGAAAACACCGAGACTTTTTCAAGTCTCACAAGTTGTCCAGAACTACGTAGGTCTGAGTTCCTCATTGGAGGATACGTAGGAGCAAAAGCCTCGCTTTTGTCGACCACACTGCTTTCTGTTACCATGACCCAAGAGCTGGTAGCCCGCGGAGACACCTTACGGTTATCCGCACCTCGAGTGTGATTGATAAGCGGAGGCCAATATGGTCATCTGCGCCCTTTCCGGAGATGTAGGCATCTTCTGGTGGAGACTTTTTCAAGTCTCACAAGTTATCTAGAACTACGTAGGTCTGAGTTCCTCATTGGAGGATACGTAGGAGCAAGAGCCTTGCTTTAGTCGGCCGCCCCATAATCTTTGTCATACTGACCCTGAGGTCATGTGACATGCACCCTTGTGTCATCCAGAGGCGGCGGGCTCGATGACACGCGGAGATACCTTACGGTTATCCGCACCCTTTTTGTCATCGAGAGGCGGCGGGCCCGATGACACGCGGAGATACCTTATGGTTATCCGCACCCTTGTGTCATCCAGAGGCGACGGGCCCGATGACACGCGGAGATACCTTACGGTTATCCGCACCCTTTTTGTCATCCAGAGGCGGCGGGCCCGATGACACGCGGAGATACCTTACGGTTATCCGCACCCTTTTTGTCATCCAGAGGCGGCGGGCCCGATGACACGCAGAGACAAAATTTGGTCATTCTGCACCCTTGTGTCATCCAGAGGCGGCGGGCCCGATGACACGCAGAGACAAAATTTGGTCATTCTGCACCCTTGTGTCATCCAGAGGCGGCGGGCCTGATGACACGCGGAGATACCTTACAGTTATCCGCACCCTTTTGTCATCCAGAGGCGGTGGGCCCGATGACACGCAGAGACAAAATTTGGTCATTCTGCACCCTTGTGTCATCCAGAGGCGGCGGGCCCGATGACACGCGGAGATACCTTACGGTTATCCGCACCCTTTTGTCATCCAGAGGCGGCGGGCCCGATGACACGCAGAGACAAAATTTGGTCATTCTGCACCCTTGTGTCATCCAGAGGCGGCGGGCCCGATGACATGCAGAGACTGACATAGTCTTCTGCACCTTTTGTTCATCCGGGAACAACAAGTCATTTACATGCGGAAATTTTATGGTCACCCGCGACTCTCGTCAACCGAGAGGAACGAAATTAGTGTCATACCCTAATTTCGTCCGGGGACCTTTGCTTGATGACATGCGACCTTTCTTTGGTCCTTGTGAGGTGCTTGGCACCCATCATTTGGCAATTTGTGAAATTCCGGGAACAACAAGTCATTTGCATGTGGAGATTTTATGGTCACCCGCGACACTCGTCAAATCGAGAGGAACGAAATTAGTGTCTTATCTTTACTTTCCTTTTATCTCCAATAAAAGACAAGTAAAGAGGGGCAACTGTCATACCCTAATTTCGTCCGGGGACCTTTGCTTGATGACATGCGACCTTTCTTTGGTCCTTGTGAGGTGTTTGGCACCCATCATTAGGCAATTTGTGAAATTCCAGGACATGCCAGAAAACAAAAAAAAATATTGATGCACAATCCGTAAGTTTCCGTGACACACCGGAAATCAAATGGAAGCATCGTTGCATAATTAAGTGAGATTCCGTAACATTCCGTAAGTCAAAAAGGGGATGATTATGTAATCCGCAAGGTTCCGTAACATTACGGAAAGAAAACAAGTATCATTACGAAATTCGTAAGTTTCCGTAACTTTACGAAAAAAGAATCACCAAAAAAAAGCAGAGGGAGGTGTACTTAGTAAAAATGGGGGTGCAAATAGCACCCAGGCCCACTTGGGCCCTCCAGAATATTCCTCTAGAAGGCTGTTGCTTTTGGAGGAAGCAACCTGGCTCGCCTAGGCGAGCTGAGCTCGCTTGGGCGAGCTGGGCGGCAACCACCTCCCCTATTTTGCTATAAATAGGGGAGGAAGTGAAGAAGAAAAGGGTTCAGCCCCTTAGGCACTTCTCTCTCTTTCGAATTTGCTTGGAAAAATTGTTTCCGTGAAGAAAATCTAAGCCAAGGCGCTTCCGAAACGTTTCCGTAACATTTTCCGTGAAGAATTTCGCAAAGGTTTCAACCGTTCTTCGACGTTCTTCATTCGTTCTTCATCGTTCTTCGATCTTCAACGGGTAAGTACCTCGAACCAAGCTTTTCGATTCATTCTATGTACCCGTAGTGGTCCACATTGTGTTTCGTGCATTTTTATTCTCGTTTTGTTTACTTTTTATACCCCCCTCTTGACGTGCTTAAGCCATTTTACTTAAGTCATTTCTCGCTTAACTTAAAAATAAAATAAATTTCCACCGAACGTTTGAATTGTATTATCCGTTAACTTCGGTTAAAATAAATTCCGACCGTTCGGTCGTGCCGTAACCACGTTGGAAATCAAAAAAAGAGGTAAAAAAATAATATAATAATCAAAAAACATCTTTTAGCAAAATAAAGCGGAAAATCAATCGGACGTTTTCTCTTTGGGATTTCTCATTCTTAATCGAATTGATTAATAACTAAAGTGAAACTAAGGCTAAAATCAACTCGCCTAGTCAAGCTCGTCCATAAAAATAGGCTTTTGAAGTTTGTCATTTCAATTTCTCACTAAGTAAAATGGATCATTTTTAAGGTCCAACGCCTTAAAATGATCACCACTTAAGTAAAAAAGAATCACTTGATAAGAAAGAACTACGTAGGTCTGATTTCCTCATCGCAAATTGAGGAATACGTAGGAGCAAAGGGAAACACCCTTGTCGACCACAAAAAAGGAAAAATATAAAAAGGGTATAAAGGATATAAGGACATAAAAGGGAACGTAAAAATCAAAGTCATGTTTGCACATTCGATTAAAGGCTGCCGTCCCTTGGGACGGACGTGTGGGGTGCTAATACCTTCCGCGTGCGTAAATACAACTCCCGAACCTTTCACTTAAAAGTTCGTAGATCGCGTCTTTTCCGGTTTTTCCGACGTTTTCCTCAAATAAACGTTGGTGGCGACTCCGCGCGTATTCCTTTCGTGGAACACGCATCCCGCGAGTCTCGCGTCGCCCTCCCGCCGAAGGGTAGGTTGCGACACCTACACATGTCCATTCTAACCCCAATTGCGATAAACTCATCCCTTACCTCTAAGCAGGCTCACATGTGTTCCAGCAGCGATAGCGGAATCTCTAATGATTCCCTGACATTCCTCAAGTTTTTCCTCTTGTTACTCTGATAAGGTTTCCAAACATTAGAGAGAAGGAGAAGAGATTGAAGCCTTCATTCCACTGTCTGCATAAAATGAGTATTTATCCCTACCCAGATATCATTTTACAAATCCCAACGGTGCAGATGTGCGAAAACAACTTTTCAACCTAGTGTCCAAATTTCACAATGCTCTAACGGTTAACGAGTCCGACATCATAGTTTTACTGGGACAAGTTTTGGGTCTCTGCGAGAAAGGACAAGGTTACGATGCGAAGGGCATCTCTATCACATCCGATATTGTTTCAAAATTTAAAACGGTGAGAATGTTTGGAAATGAGTTACAAACCTGGTTCTCAAATTTTGCAACGATCCAACGATTAACTAGTCTGAGATCATCATTTTACTGAGACATGTTTGAGTATATGTAGGAAAAAGAGAGAGTTTTGGGAGGAGGGGAAGGGAAAACGAAATTGAGAGGAAGAGAAATCGCATAAACTATCGTTAGTCTAAAAACTAACCTAACATGTCTCTATTTATAGCTAAGTACACTCAGCCTATTATTTACTCTATTTTTCTTTATTTTTATTATTTTATAAACAAATACTTTATTTTATTTTCTATCAAATGAATAAATCAAATATCCTTTTTATTTTTCTTCAAACCATTATTTTAATAAAGTTATTTCTCCTTATTTATTTAATTACAAAAACCTCATCATTTTTTTTCTAAAACTATTTATTTTAAATGAAAAACCATTTTAATTTATTTCACAAAAAATGGGATGTTACACTTAGGTTTGGCGAGCCTTTGGAAGAGTGAAACTCACCAAGGGCAGACCTTGGCTTTGACGAGTATTTAGAGAAGCGAGACTCACCAAGGGAAGACCTTGGGTTTGATGAGCCCTTGGAGAAGCGAGACTCACCAAGGGCGGACCTCGAGGTTGACGAGCCTTTGGAGAAGGGAGACTCACCAAGGGCGGACCTTGGGTTTGACAAGCCTTTGGAGCCTCGTTGAAACCTCTCAAGCCAAAACCTTTATTTTTCTCTTTTGGGAAAAAAGACTTGATTAGGAAAAAGATTACAACATTTGGTCTTGCAGTGGCCAACTGAAGTAGAACTTTAGATGGGTAATGTTCCACGTCGTTGGAATTGTTTTACCATCTAGGTCCTGTAGCCTGTATGCTTTGTTGTCTAGGCTTGATACGACCCTGAATGGGCCCTCCCAATTGAGCCTAAACTTTCCAGCTTGGGAAATTTTTCTGGCTTCACCTCGAACTCACCATATGAGGTCACTAGATTAAAAGACTCATGGCTGAACCTTTGTACTATATCTTCTAGATGCTTGGAGCTTGGTGGCCTCTTCTTTGATTCTGGCCATCTCTAAGACTTTGTCCTTTGTCTCTAGTTCCACCCGCATGTTCTCTTCATTGTGTTGTTCCTAAAACAATAGCCCCCTTGTCAACAGTTCCTCGACTTCGACGGGGATTATGGCGTATGTCCCATATGTGAGTTGGAAACGAGTTTCCTTGGTCGTTGTCTGGGTGATATGCCCAATGTATAATGGGGAGTTCCTCCTTCCATAGACCCTTAAACTAGTTGAGAGTGGTGCGTAGGGCCTTGAGGATGGCTCTATTCGGTGCCTTTGTCTGACCATTGGTCTGGGGATGTTCAACAGAGGTTACGAGGTGCTTAAAACCAAGCCTTGTTAGGAATTCTTCATAAGCTTGAGCTTTGAATTGAGTATCGTTGTCGGTGACAATGGTGTAGGAGAGACCATATTTGTGTATAAGGTGTTTCCAAGTGAATTTTTCCACCTCGCTGGCTGAGATTTTGCGTAACGGCCTTGTGTTAATCCATTTGGTGAGTAATCGATGGTGACTAGCAAATATTTGAGTGCTCTTGGGGCTATTGGCAGCGGTCCCAGTATGTCCTTTCCCCACATGGCAAAGGGCCAAAGGGGGCTTAAGCTATGGAGATTGTTTGGAGAGGTGTGTGAGATGTTTGTGAATACCTGCCATCATCTGCACCTATTTTTGAAGTCAAAGGTGTTTGCCCTGAGTGTCGATCAATAGTAGCCGACATGCACCACTTTGGTTCAATGGAGTGTCCCCTAGTATGGAGACTATAAATCCCTTCATGAAGTTGTCTCATGACATAGTTTTCCTGTTGACTGTTCAGGAATTTGAGCAAGGGTAATGTCAACCTTCTTTTGAATAGCTCGCTATCAAGGATGGCATAGTAGCTGGCCTTCCATTTCAGGTGTCAAGCTTCATTCTGGTCTGGTGGCAACACCCCCCGAATTAGGAAATTCTCGTAAAGGGTCATCTAGTTTGATTCCTCCTCCTCTCCAGCCATAACCTCCTCAGTGTCTATGCTGGGAGCTTGGAGTGTTTCCTAGATGATGGTCTTGAGATGCCTGATCTTTTTGGTGCTGGCCATCTTGGAGAGTAGGTATACTCTGGTGTTTCTCTTCGTAGGTATGCAGTACTTCTCAAAGCATTTGAAGTTGTCAATGAGAGTTTTGGCAATGTGATAGTACTTGATCAACACTATTTCCTTGGGTTGATATCTTTTTGCAGCTTGCCCCTGAACAAGCTGGGAGCCAGTGTAGAACCTTAGTTTCTTGGCCCTAACTTCTTTTGCTAGGTTTAGGCCTACTATAAGTGTCTCGTACTCAACCTGATTGTTTGAGGCTTTGAAGTTGAGCTTGGGGGCCTACTCTAAAGTGACATTGTCAGGCCTTCGAGGATGATACCCGTCCTACTTCGCTTCATGTTTGATGCATTACCCACGTAGACGCTCCACTAGTCTAGGGTGGTTTGGTCATTTCCAAAAAGTTCTGCTAGAAATTATGCATGAATTGTGTCTTCATGGGGCCGTGAGGTTCATACTGAAGATCGAACTCTGAAAGTTCTATAGACCATGCCACCATCCTCCCTGGTGGGAGGATAGGGTGCCATTTTCAGGCTTTCAGCATAGCACTGTCGTGCTTGCTTTTGATCTGCCTTGGCAGTCACGATCTCTCCCGTCAAGGTAGGGAACTTCATCTTAAGATGCGGTGTGGAGACAATAGCTTCGAGCTCGTTCAGCTATTTCCTGCCAATCAAATTAGAGTATAAGGTATCTGCATCAATGATTAAATACTTAATTGTAAAGCTCCTCGAGAGCTATCCTTGATCGAAGTTAATCATTAGGTTAACATAGCCTCTGGTCTTTACTCTTTCTCATGCAAAGCTGAGGAGTGGTCCGGAGTGTGGTTGGACTATGTCAGGCGAGACTTCAAGCCTCTGGAATGTTTTCTAGTACAAGATAACCATGGAGTTGCCCTAGTCAATGAGGATCTTGGACACCATGAAGTTGGCGATTACAATGGAGACAACCATGGGGTCATCTTGGTTGATAAGCATGGAGTGTAGTGCTACCTTTGGGTTGACATTTCGGATCTAGACAACAATTTGTCCAAACTTGTCCATGAATCTTTAGAGAGATTCTTCATCTTCTTGTTACAAACTGGCTAGAGCGACAGAGGTCATGTGGTGTGACCAGTTGGTGGCATATTACGAACTGAAACACTCAACAAAGGTGTCGAACCTGTCATTGGACCTAGGAGGGAGTCCACCGTACCAAGTTAATGTCACCCCTTTGAGGACGTTAGGAAGACACGACACAGGATTGCATCGTCATTGGTGTATAAATTTTCCCAAGTGAGGAAAGTGTCCAAATGCTCATCTAGATAAGTGGTTCCATTATGCCACTCTAGGTTGAGTGGTTTCTAACCTAGGAGTATGTCAACTTCCATGATGCGGTCGACAAAGGGGTGTCGATGAATAGTTCACCCTTCAGGACGGTATATGGGGGAAAGACTAGGATCATCTTAGGTGTTAACTATGTGTCGGGGTGTGATTCCCCTTGAGTGAACTTAGACACGTGTGAGCAGAGTGTTCGTCGCCCCAGGGGCATCTTACATGAGCCTCTACCTGATTATGGTCAGCCTTTAGTTTTGTAAGCTCCTTCTCATGGCGTCACTCCATCTCCACAATGCGAGTTTGGAGTTGTTGGAGATTATCAATATTTGTCATGGTTATTGGAAGAGGATTGGAGCCTTCAAGAGGGGTCTCGCGTTTGAGGTCAGACCACATGCTAACCATGGGTGAAAGAGAAGCCACAGGGTAAGGTTCACAATGGCACCCTAGTGGGCGCCAAATGTACATATTAAAATCTAGAGCCGAGCGATGTCAGGGTGGACATGGCCAAGGTGGGCTCCACAATCTCGCACGTCGGACTGAGGGTAGCCTGTGTTAAGAGGACAAGAAGGGGGACCGACAAAACAAAGGATTTTGATGCTCAAGTAAGTACGTAAGTCAAGTGAGAATGAGTGAATGAAAAGGATGAGATAAAACCTCATACTTATAGAGTGGAGTAGGAGCTGCAGTCCTTCTTTGTAGGGGTTGTTATGGTGGTGTAACAGGCCTGACAAATTATTACTAGCTTGTAGATAATAGCTAGTAGATAGTTGTAACTTACAGATAATGTGTAACTTATAAATAATTGAATTCTTGCCACAAGATAAGGAGGTTACAACATATTCAAATAATAAAGTGGTTAGAGATAACCTGTCAGATTGAGAGCCCCGCTACTAAGGGTGTGACGTTTGCGCTCCTATGCTAGGGTTGACATGGAGGACTAGTGTGTGTATTAGAATGTTGCGTAGCTTGATACATGTATTTTGTAGATCCTGAACAATACAATTCATAATTTCAATTTTCAACTATCCATAAATTAATGCAGCTAATCAACTTGTCCTTCTTCTCCTGGATCATGCAAATACACTATAATAAACTATGAGAAAGGGACATGCATTAAAGTCTCACCTACATATTCCAAGTGTTGTATCTCCTAAGATGGTGAACATTTTTTTTTAATTAGCAAGAGTTTTTTGTATGTGGTTGCCAGCAAGTAATGTGTTTTTTTTTTTGGAATAATTATTAGCTTCATTGTTGGAAATAAAAAAAGACTTGTGATTGAGAAGTTGAGGTTCATCCATTTTATTATTTTATTTGAGGAAATATATCAAATTAGTTTATGAAATTATGAGTATATTTTTAAAATAACTAGAAGTCAATTATTTAATTCTCTTTTTTATAATTTTAAAAATTTAAATTATATCGTTTTGGAATTTGAGAAAACCAAATGATTGCTATTTAATAATTTTAAAGACTTGGATTGATTTTTTTATAATTTCAGAGATTAATATAATAACAATGTTTATAATTTCAGGAATTAGTGTTCACTTGTTGTTCTACACTTCTACCCTCTTTTACTCACAATCGTAGAAGAACATGACCAAAGTTTCATCTTCAATTTTTTTATCGGCCATTTAATCTTCAATTTAAAGTTAATTGGATCGACAACAATAAAACTAATTAATCCATGTTCAACAATTCAATATATATATATATATATATATATATATATATATATATATATATATATATATATATATATATATATATATATATATATATATATACGTCCACCATTTTACAAATGCGTGTCTTTGTAGTGATGGATATTGGTTTGTCTTATCAGTCTTGCTGTAACGATATTGCCATGAGAAGATCCATGACAGTGCAAAGCTTGAGAAGTATTTAAGATCTACTGGAATTCGTGATTCCTGCGAATTGTATTGTCTCTCAAATTGAGCAAATCCTTGTTGGACTGTTTCTGGGAATATCTCTGGAATTGGTCCAAAGAAGTCCCACCATTGTAAAAACCAATTGGGAAAATTGTAAATTGTATTGGTCTTGAAATATATCAGCCATGAATGCCTGAAGCGGGTATTTTGGTGCCAAAACACCTTTGTCCAAGCATCAACATAATCCCAATAGGTATAACCTACCGGATCAAATGGAACTGAAAATCTCTTTCCTTTGTTCAAGTCCGAACCAAAGTGTCTTGGTTGAAGAACTTTTAGTATTTGGATTGTGGAGTGGGTGTTTAATGTTTGGTCTTTTGGGTCTTTGAAATGTTTGATAGATACTGAATTTGAATCTACCAAAATCAACTCATAAAAAGTTCTTGTCTTCAAGATGGTGGTTGGTTTGTAGTGAAATCCTGGTGGGAAAGCCTTGGCCATCGCCTTGAAGGGATTTTTGTCCCAAAATTCAGGTTCCATCTGCAAAACAGTTAAAAATTTATTTTTATAAATATAATTGCTAGTTTGTCTGGTAGGTGGTGTTTGTGCTTTGGCTAAAGGTAGTTTTCCTTTAGGATTGGTAGTTGTTTTGGTCAATGATGCATTTTGGATCATTGTTTGTAAATTTGATTCAGAATCATCATCAGATTCTGAGGCAATGTCTGCCCAAGATTTTTTGATTATTTTTGGAAATTTGGTTAGACCCATGTCTTGAAGGGCCTGAAGGGTTTCAATTGGCCATGCACAATTGGCCGATGTTTGTTTGGCGGTTGCCGGTTTGGGAGATTCCTGGGTGGATGGCTCAGGTTTGATTGAGGTAATCTGGGTCGATGACCCTTCTAAATTGGTTTTCTGGGTAGATGACCCAGCCTGGGTTGGTGACCCAGAAGAGGTTGAGGATTTCTTAGTGGTTGGCTCTGGAAGAGCCAGTCTGGCTCCTTTGCCTATACTTCGTCCTCCCCTTAGGGAGATTCCTAATGCCTTAGGAGGCATTACCACTTTTCTGTAAGAATTCACGGGTAAGGTAGTCAGGTAATGAATTTGAGGTGCCCTTGATATATTCTATGTCAAAATCAAAGACACTTAGAATTGCTTGCCACCTTGCAAAAATTTGTTTTGAGACAAGGTTTTTAACATCTTTTTGTAAAATATCTTTGGCTGATTTACAATCAACCCTGATTAAAAACTTTTGGTTTAACAAATCCGATTGAAATTTGGAAATGCACAAAACAATTGCTAAAACTTCCTTTTTAACAGTTGAATATTTTAATTGTGCAGGATTCCAATGTTTTGATGTATATGCAATGACATGATCTTGGCCATGGACTCTTTGTTTGAGGATGCCACCATAACCTATGTCTGATGCATCAGTTTCAACAATTTTAAATGCCTGTGGAATAGGAAGATACAAACATTTTATGGATTGGACTTTGAGTTTGATCTCTTTAACTATTTGTGTATGGAGGTCAGACCAAGGAGGCGGATTTTTCTTCAGCCTATCATGCAATGGCTTGAATATATTGTTTAAATAGGGGACAAATTCTCCTACATAATTTAGACAACCTAGAAATCTTTGTAACTGGGTTTTGTCTAAGATTTGGTTGGGAAATTTGCTAGCAAACTCTATTGACCTTTCTATTGGAATGATTGTACCTTGATATATATTGTGACCAAGGAATCGAATTCGAGTTTGGAAAAGATTGATTTTTGATTTGGAGACTGCCAAACCATTCTGTTTGATGATATGGATGAAAGTCTGGAGATGTTTGAAATGTTGGTCGATGTTTTAGGAAAAGATTAAAACATCATCTATGTTGACAATGACAAATTTTGAATAAGGATTAAAAATATCATTCATAATTTTTTGAAATTCTGAAGGGGCATTCTTCAGTCCGAATGACATCACATTCCATTCGTATTGCCCAAAAGGTACAGTAAACATTGTTTTGTACCTATCTGATTCTTGGATTTGGATTTGCCAAAATCCAGATTTCATATCAAATTTTGAAAATATCTTTGCAGAATTTAATCTGTTAAGCAAATCTTTTTTGTTTGGAATAGGATACCTAATCCATTGTAATGCTTGATTTAGTGGTTTGTAATTTATGACTAAGCGGGGTGTTCCACGCTCAATCTCAGATTGTTTGTTGACATAAAAAGCCGCACAAGACCATGGGCTTTTGCTTTTCCGGATTAGGCCCTTATCAAGCAAATCCTTGATTTCCTTTTGGCAGTATTGAAGAAGTTCTTCGTTCATTTGGATTGGTCTGGCTTTTGTGGGAATTTTTTTTTCCCTAAAGTCTTTCTCATAAGGGAGATCAACAATATGTTTCTTTCTGTCCCAAAATGCATGTGGCAAATCAGAACATATAGTTGATTCGATATGATTTAATAAAGATTGAATTTTTTCTTTTACTTGGGGTTTTCCCAGTTGTATCTGAATATTATTAAAAGATACTTCTTCTTTTAAGAAGTTAATTTGATTAATCTTATTTTCTATAAGATTTATATTTCTGGAGATTGGTTTAGTAGAAAAATTAAATATAATTTTTCTTCCTAAATAATTTGTGGTTATTCCTTCATTAGATATTTGAATGGGAAACAAGGCTCTAATGAAGGGGGTTCCTAGGATTACTTCGTTCTTAAGGTTTTTTTATCAGAAGAAAGTTTGTGTTAATCCTAAGACCATGGTTTTCAATGATTGCATTTGATAGCTTAAAATTAATTTTTAATTTTGAGCCATTTGTCGTACTTAATTTTTCTGAGGTTTTCTCAAAGAATTTTGTAGGAATTAATCCTTCTAAAATGCAGTTTGAATCAGCCCCTGTGTCAAATAGGGCCATCGTTTCTATAAAAAAATCATTAATAATTATTTTTATGTTTATGTAAAATTTTTGGATTTTTATCTAGTTGATTAATCCCATAAACATATCATCTTATAGATTTTCTGGTTGGTTTTCTTCACTGTTGTTGACACTTTCAGAATCACTATCTTCCCCAAGCTGTGAAAGAATGATCTGATGAATTTCTTGTTGTTGACGAAGTTCTTTTACTTCCTTTTTTAGACTGTTTATCTCTGTTTGAAGATCTTGGATTGTTTTTGTAGAAGCAAAGCTTCATGGTTAATCAAAGGTGATTCAAAGGTGTTTTGATGATAACAATGATGATGACAAAGGTGATGACAAAAAGCTCAAAGATCAATCAAAGAACAACTCAAGTGAATCAAGAACAATTAAAGAGTTCCAGAATTAAGAAGAATTCAAGACTCAAGAAGAAAGCCTAGAATCAAGAATCAAGATTCAAGGTTCAAGATCTCAAGAATCTAGATCAAGATTCAAGACTCAAGATTCAAGAATGAAGAAAAGACTCAATCAAGATAAGTATTAAAAAGTTTTCAAAACTTTGAATAGCACATGATTTTTTGGCAAAACCTTTACCAAAGAGTTTTTACTCTCTGGTAATCGATTACCATATTGTTGTAATCGATTACCAGTAGCAAAATGAGTTTGAAAAAGTTTTCAAACTGAATTTACAACGTTCCAATTATTTTCAAAAATCTGTAATCGATTACAATGTTTTGGTAATCGATTACCAGTGCCCTTGAACGTTGAAATTCAAATTCAAAGGTGAAGAGTCACATCCTTTCACTTAAAAGCTTTGTGTAATCGATTACACTAATTTGGTAATCGATTACCAGTGACTGTTTCTGATAAATCAAAAGATGTAATTCTTCAAAAGGTTTTTGACTTTTTCAAATTGATTTTAAGTTTTTCTAAAAGTTATAACTCTTCTAAATGGTCTTCCTGGCCAGACATGAAGAGTCTATAAAAGCAAGGCTTTGATTTGCTTTTCAAGACACTTTTTTTTTACACTTATTCATACAATCATTTACAAGCCTTGAATCTCATTGAACTTCTTCTTCTTCTTTGTACCAAAAGCTTTCTGAAGTTTTCTAGTTTTCCAAACCTTGAAAACTTATGCTATTCATCTTTTCATTCTCTTGTCCCTTTGCCAAAAAGAATTCGCCAAGGACTAACCACCTGAATTCTTTTTGTGTCTCTCTTCTCCCTTTTCCAAAAGAACAAAGGACTAACTGCCTGAATTATTTTGTGTCTTCCTTCTCCCTTGTCAAAGAATTCAAAACGACACAGTCTGAGAATTCTTTTGATTCTTCCCAATCCCTTATACAAAAGTGTTCAAAGGACTAACCGCCTGAGAATTCTTTTGTATCCCCATTCACAAAGTATCAAAGGTTTAACAGCCTGGGATCTTTGTCTCAACACATTGGATGGTACATCCTTTGTGGTACAAGTAGAGGGTACATCTACTTGGGTTTGACTGAGAACAAGAGAGGGTACATCTCTTGTGGATCAGTTCTAGTGGAGGGTACATACACTAGGTTCAAAGAGAACAAGGGAGGGTACATCCCTTGTGGATCTTTGCTTGTAAAAGGATTTTTACAAGGTTGAATGAAATCTCAAGGACCACAGGTCGCTTGGGGACTGGATGTAGGCACGGGTTGTTGCCGAACCAGTATAAAAACTCTTGTGTGTTTGTTTGCTTCTTCCCTACTCTTGTACTTTCCGTTGTGCATTTAATTTCTGCTTTTACTTTCTGTTAAGTTTCTTTTCTACTACTCATTCTCTTAACAATTTAGTAAAAGCCTTAAGAAGAGTAATTTTTTAATTAGTTAGTCCTACTAGAATTGAACGGGTTCTAACCAAAAAAAACCTTATGGCTGACTCATATTCAGACCTAGAGGCTTCTATTCTTGATGAAAAAGAATTTCTCCTATTGAAGGTTATTTCTACCTTACCGGAGTTATCTTGCTTAATATGCTCTATGGTTGGAACGGGTCGTGGAACAGACGGTGTGGCCTTATCCATAACCCATCTTTCGGGAAGAGTTACTTCATCCCACTTTATTTTTCTTGGGAGAGAAACGTTAGCCTTTGTCATATCAGTGATAAACAAAGTTGTTTCTCCTTTTTGAGGTTTTAACAGGACTCTAGATGCACAAGTATTCATGACCTTGTACTGGATCCTATAAATTAAGGCTGCTGGGATTGATCCTTCTTTCATGTCAAGGCCATGAAAGTGGATGTTTAAGATCAGAGAGTCAAGAATGTTTCTGTCCATCAGACTCACTGTCTTGTTTGGATAACAATTAAAATATATTGGACCTTGTCCTAGGCTGGTTTCGACTGTTCCAATTAAGGAGTCTTGAAATTTATTATGCCTAATATCTCTTAGACACATTAAAACTGCTGCATCTATGCCCATGTCAATTAAGGGCTTGATGGCTACTTGTACACAGTCGATGTGTAGATATTTATACTTACGACTATGTTCATAAATTGAACTTTTTGAAAGTAAATGAAATTCTTCCCCTATATCTTGTCCTAGAGGAATATTGTTTTCTACTGTTTTGATTATGTAATCAAAGTTGTGTTTGTCCTTAATTGTTTCAGGAACTTATAGTTGATCCTGAGGGATTTTTTAAATGTTCCAGTCATCCATGTTTTGATTGATATCTTCGAATCAGACTTCCTCATCGAAGAGATTGTGTTTGGGGGCGACCTCTTGGGTCAGGTTATCTTGATCACTTAATAAGTTGGAATTTCTTGAAGAAGATGATGAGGAGGAATTTGATCGAAAAGAGATACGGGAAAAAGAGCGCAATAGTCTAGACATGATTATAACATTCTCTAATGTCTTTGCCTTCATTTGGTTCCATAGAAATATTTTCATAAGGCTATATGTTACAGAACTTCTTGGGTCTGAACAAATGAAAAAGATTTTTTTTTTTACGAACAATATAGTTTGAACACTACTCCTATAGCCACCAGTATATTATGTCTCAATATTTTATTTGAACAATACACCTTAGCCTTACTGTCCTTTCTCAATCACGGGACTTACTGCTACAGTATCGCTCAACTAAAATATCAGACTGCTGTGCTTCCAGAAAATACTATTCAAACATATACTGTTTAAATTAAAACTACTGTACATGGTTCAGATCCATAAGTTCAGTTAACATATGCCCTTACGGACACTATTCCCACTATATATATCCTTATTTTGGTTTATAACAAATTTACAATAAATAATAAAGTATCGTATATATTATCTATAAATAAACAATATATTAATGATTTGATATTAAATATATTATAAGTTAACAAATAGTGTACACCATGGTCGTCATTATTATTAGTGGAAATACGGGTGTTGTGGTAGTTATGTGTCTATATTTTTATTATGATAAAGTTTATATCATTTATCTTATTATTGGATTATTATTGGACTATTATATTCATAGATATAACAAAAAGTTATAAATATTAGGTGAGTTACACTTTTTGTTTATTTATTAAAATGAATTTAATTTGTTATGATTTCATTCTGTTAGCTTTAAACATTTTAAAAAAGAATGCAATCATATTTGGTTTAAAATATGAGTAAATTGAATTATTTTTTTTTTAAAAAAATAAGGATTTTAATTGAAAATTTTAAAAATAAAAGGATCAAATTAAATATATTTTAGAAAATAAGGATCTAATTAAACAAAGAACAAATAAGTGATGAAAATAGGAAAAGAAAGAGAAATAAAATAAAACAACAAAGAGAACAAAAAATATGATGAAAAGAGGAAAAAGAGAAATACAATAAAATAAGAGAGAACAGAAAGAAGTGATGAGATATATTACTTCATCAATATCTATCAAATAAAACAGAAGTATGGCAAAATTACTAAAAGGCCCATGGCTGAGGCTACGACACGTGTCCCCCTCCAATTAACAGAATTGGAATTTTGGAAATTTTGTAGGATTGACGCGTGTAGTTTTGTTTTTTTCCTATACGTTGCCAATTCTCCTTCTTCAGTTCTTCTACGTGTTTTGTTTGTGTTTCTTCTTCCTTTTCTCTCTCTCACCTCTTCTTCTTCTCCCTTCTTCTCCATCTCTGTCTTAGCCACCACAGCCACACTTTGCTCCCCAAAACCAAACCCGACAAAGTTAACGCCGTTCCCTTTGTCTCGAACCAGAAACCTTTTTGTGACCCTTGCATGTGTTGTGATGCTCATCCCAGAAATAAATAATCATGAAAGCAAGACTCAATAAAGTTAATGCATTTCCCTCTGTCTCGAACCACCCTCGAACACTGATCGAGTTCTCAGCATTCAATCTCACACCGTTCAGGTTTTTCTCTTCAGCATTTTTTTTACCTCGATTGCATCAAATATTTGTTTAACGTGTCATCGATTGAATGTAGAAATGAAGAATAATAAACTGCAATGTAGACAATATTAAAGTCGATACATATAGAGATGTTCTTAATTATATACATCAAATGCTTTGATAACTGATTAAATAGGGTGAAAAGATGTTAAGGTTTATGTGTTTTTATATGCATGTTGTTTTGGATTGAGAAAAATGGAATTCGTGATTTTTCTTGGCAATTTGCAGTAATTTTTTTTGTTATTATCAATTGCGTGCAGCTTGTTATGTAATTACCTTGACATTGTGGTTGTTTGCTATTATTCTCAGGGGTATGTTGGTAATAAATCCGCTATCTTCCCTCTGCAACTACTGGGATATGATGTCGATCTAATTAATTCTGTGCAGTTTTCGAATCATACAGGCAAGCTGAGTCTTTAACTTTTCATTCAGCTTCTCAGGACTCTGTGGCTTGATATATGGTCTGACGTTGTCTGTCAATGTGATGGGACATGCATTTTTTCCTTCTTCATTTGTTGACACCTGCATTTTTCCCTTCTTCATTTGTTGAGCGTAGGTTGAGGGAGCTGGTGCTGGACCAAGCAAAAAGCCATGCCTCAACTACGTGGTTGCCTCATAGCTTCTCGTATTGTTCAAATTCAGGTTTTTTTGCTATTTGTATGATTTAGTTTCACCTATCGGTGCCCGGCCATGTTTAACTACTATTTGTTGGATCAAGTGGCCTCAGAATAATTAAGAAAGGGGGTTGAATTAATTATTCCTAAACCTTTACTAATTAAAAATTTACTCTTCTAAGGCTTTTACTTATGTTGTTAAGAGAATAAGGAGTAGAAGAGAAACTTAACCAAAAGTAAAAGCGGAAATTAAAGTGCACAGCGGAAAGTAAAAGAGTAAGGAAGAAAGAGACAAACACACAAGACTTCTTATACTGGTTCGGCAACAACCCATGCCTACATCTAGTCCCCAAGCGACCTGCGGTCCTTGAGATTTCTTTCAACCTTGTAAAAATCCTTTTACAAGCAAAGATCCACAAGGGATGTACCCTCCCTTGTTCTCTTTGAACCTAGTGGATGTACCTTCCACTAGAACTGATCCACAAGAGATGTATCCTCTCGTTCTCAGTCAAACCCAAGTAAATGTACCCTCTACTTGTACCACAAAGGATGTACCCTCCAATGTGTTAAGACAAAGATCTCAGGCGGTTAAACCTTTGATACTTTGTGAATGGGGATACAAAAGAATTCTCAGGCGGTTAGTCCTTTGAACACTTTTGTATTAGGGAAAGGGAAGAATCAAAAGAATTCTCAGACTGTGTCATTTTGAATTCTTTGACAAGGGAGAAGGGAGACACAAAAGAATTCAGGCGGTTAGTCCTTCGTTCTTTTGGAAAAGGGAGAAGAGAGACACAAAAAGAATTCAGGCGGTTAGTCCTTGGCGAATTCTTTTTGGCAAAGGGAGAAGAGATGAAAAGATGAATATCACAAGTTTTCAAGGTTTAGAAAACCAGAAAGCTTTGAAAAGCTTTTGGTACAAAGAAGAAGAAGAAGTTCAAAGAGATTCAAGGCTTGTAAAGGATTGCATGAATAAGTGTTCAAGATTGACTATGCAAAACAAAGCCTTTCTTTTATAGACTCTTCATGTCTGGTCAAGACAACCATTTAGAAGAGTTATAACTTTTAGAAAAACTTAAAACCAATTTGAAAATGTCAAAAACTATTTGAAGAGTTACATCTTTTGATTTTATTCAGAAACAATCACTGGTAATCGATTACCAAATCGGTGTAATCAATTACACAAAGCTTTTATGTGAAAGGATGTGACTCCTCTCATTTGAATTTGAATTTCAACGTTCAAAGGCACTGGTAATCGATTACCAAAACATTGTAATCGATTAAAGCTTTTTGAAATTAATTGGAGCGTTGTAAATTCAATTTGAAAACTTTTTCAAAACAATTTTGCTACTGGTAATCGATTATAACAATCTGGTAATCGATTACCAGAGAGTAAAAACTCTTTGGTAAACATGTTTTGAGAAAAATCATGTGCTACTCAATTTTTGAGAAAAACTTTTTATACTTATCATGATTAAACCTTCTCTTGATTCTTCAATCTTGATCTTGATTTTTGAGATCTTGAACCTTGAATCTTGATTCTTGACTCTTAACTTTCTTCTTGAGTCTTTAATTCTTCTTGATTCTTATCTTGAACTCTTGAATTGTTCTTTTTTGGAATAAGGAATATATATTGCCAAAAAAAGAACATTAAAAAGCAAGCTGATCCAAGATCCAGGCCCAAACTGACAAGTCAAAGGCAAGCAAGACTAAATATTCATACTACAGTATATCATGAGTTTTGTATTGGTTTCTACTCTTCTAAGAATCACATTTTTTATGGTGTCATATTGAAGCTCCTCTTTCCTACCATCTTGAAATATGATCCGGTTTCTCACACACCATATCATATACGTCGTTTCAGCCACTGCCATCTTCAACAAACTTCTTTTACAGCCTTTACCTTTCGTGTTTTGCACAATCCACTTCAGCTCCTCATCCCACATAGCAGGAGTATGGTTAAAACCAATCCAATTCAATATTTTCTCCCAAACTGGTTTAATATCACTGCAGTTAAACAAGTGTTGACAAGTTTCTGGCATTTTGCAAAAAACACATAGCCCATCAGTTGCCATACCAAATCTTTTCATTCTATCTTTAGTTAATAGGTGATTATTACAAGCCATCCACAAGGTGAAGATTGCACGAGGTCTAGCATGGTTCCCGATCAAAAGTTTTCTCCACTCTACCTGCGGTTTAACACCTCTAATCACTTGATACATTTTCCTCATACTATACTTTCCAGCATCATGCATTTCCCCCCAAGCCGCAGACTGAGTCAGAAGGTTTTTATGCTTAAAAATAGCTTTCATAGTCCAAGAGCAGCTCCATCCCAGTTGGAAGTTACTAGCTTCTATATTTTTCATATAGCAAATGTGAATCCAATGAATCCACAACTTGTCTTTTTTCTCCCAAATATTCCACAGAAGTTTACCAATTGAAGCTTTATTCTAGTCCTCAAGGCCTATCAAATTTAGTCCACCAGCATATTTAGGATCACACATGCGATCCTAAGAAATAGGAGCTTCTCTACTATTGCTGCTCTTACCTGTCCAGAGAAAACTCCTACAGATCCCCTCAATATGTTTAACCACTTTCTTAGGTAAAGGAAAAATTTGAAGCCAATAGTTAGCTATGGAAAATAACACACTGTTAATTAACTGCACTCTGCCAGCATATGACAGCAGCTTAGAACTTCAGTGTTGAACTCTTCTCAGCATCTTATCTATAAGGGGTAGACAGTTACTAATAGTAAGCTTTTTACTGTCAAGAGGAACACCAAGGTACTTAAAAGGCATTGTACCAACAACGAACCCAGATTCTTGCTGCATTTGTTTCTGAATTTCTGCATCCACCCCTCCAAAGTAGACTTCACTCTTAGAATGACTAATCTGAAGACCTGCAGCAGCAAAAAAATCCTTCATTTTACTCATCAGTAAATTCATTGATCCAAGATCTCCTCTTAAAAATATAAGAATATCATCCGCAAAACACAAATTAATGATTTTCAGCTTCTCACACTTGGGGTGGTAATTGAAGTTATAGTTTGATCCAAGACCATGAAGCACTCTATGAAGGTATTCCATAACAAGAACAAAGAGAAGAGGGGAGATTGGATCCCCTTGCCTCAACCCTCTTTGGGCTTTTAAAATACCCGATGGAGTACCATTTAGGGAGAATCTGTAGGAAACTGAAGTAACACAAGCCATCACCAGCCTATAAATTTCTGAGGGAACCCCATCTCCACCGTAATATGCTGCAAAGCTTGCCAATCCACTGTGTCGTATGCCTTCTGAATATCCATTTGCACCAAGCATCTAGGAGACACATTTTTCCTACCATACCCTCTCACCAGCTCCTGAGCAAGTAATATGTTATCCTGGATATTCCTACCAGGAATAAAAGCTGATTGAGTGTCTTCCACCACACTATTTATCACATCACTCAGTCTGCTAGTCAAAATCTTCGATATCACCTTATAAATTGTGCTACAACATGATATTGGTCTCATGTCTTTGATGGTTTTTGCCTCCGGGGACTTAGGGATAAGTGAGACAATAGAGCAGTTGACAACTTTGTACAACTTACTAGAATTAAAAAATTCCAGGATAGTATTCTGCACATCATTTTTTACAATAGGCCAGGCGGCTTTGAAAAAATGAGAAGTAAAACCATCTATACCAGGAGCTTTGGTTTCACCAATATTCACTAGAGCATTCCAAATCTCTTTTGTATCAATAGGCCTAATGAGGTGTTGAGCAAGATCCCTATATAAGGATTTTCCATCTCTCAATATAGGGACATCAATACCTTTCAAACCATTAACTTTAGTGCCTATCAGATTTTTGTAAAAACTCATAATTTCTTCTTCTATCCTCTCTTGAGTGCAAAGCAACGTCCCATCTAAAGCTGTCAAAGTATAGATGCCTTTATTCTTGTTCTTTTCCTTCACAGTTGCATGGAAATAGGCATTGTTGCTGTCACCAAGTTTAAGCCAATTGACTTTAGATTTTTGCATCAGAATGTCTTATTCCATTTGGATCAACTGAATGAATTTCTCATTCTTCTGCCTCACTTCCTCCAACATCACATTATCAAATGGATTTTGTTGTAGTAACATCTAGCCCTGATGTAACTCCTGTCTAGCGGTTTTGTATATCAGTGAATTTTCTGGACAAGGGTCTTAAAACATTTTGAAGCCTTTTGAGCTTGCACCAAAGTTTTTCCATAGCAGTCCCTCTAGTTTCCCTCTGCCAACTGCTAGCAACCAGCTGCATAAAAGATGGAGCCTTAGTGATACAGTTGATGAATCTAAATAAGTATCCTTTCCTAGGCTTTTGAATCTGCAGGCCAATTTTGATAAGGGAGTGGTCTGATATATTAGGAGCAAGAACTTCATAATAGGCATCTTAGTACTTCTAAAACCAGTCAACATTACCTATAACTCTGTCAATCCTAGAGTAAATCACATCAGCAATATGCTTATTCGACCAAGTGTAATGGTTCCCTTTCATATCAGCTTCAAACAAACCCATATTAGACATCATGTTCTTAAGATCCCTAAATTCAGCCTCAACCACATGATTACCACCAATTCTGTCCTGATAAGCCAATACATTATTAAAATCACCAATCACAATCCAAGGCCCATTCAGGTTTATCCCTATGTCTTCAATTTTATTCCACAACTCCTTTCTTCTATCCAATTGATTAAAAGCATAAATCACCAAAGCCACATACATAAGGGATTGATCCAAGGAGTAGACTTCCACATGAATGAATTGTTCACCAGTTTGAATAAGTTTCAGGTTCACTTCCCTGTGGTCCCATAACAACCAGATTCTCCCATTCTCATGTTTGTCATAGTTGTCCATATAATTCCATCTGCCACCTATTTTATTCCTTATTCTATTAGCATTCTTCATTTTAACTCTAGTCTCTAGTAAAGCCACTATAGGAACATGAAATGTATGGAGGTAGGAGCTAACCTCTTTATTCCTAGCTACCTTGTTAATGTCCCTAACATTCCAACTCACCATCATTAATCATGAAACACGCCAGAAAGGGGTGGAAAGGACGATCATAACACAAGCCACTGTTGAAATAGAGGAACCTATTGAGGAAATTGAAGGAGTTTCGACATTGCCGGAGCAAAATTGCATCAATGTGGATGAATTGGAGATTCCGGTGATGAAGAGTGGTGAAGAACTGAAGCCTACGGTGAGAGAGGATGAACCAAAACCTAAACCTTGGGTGGAGGTAATTCAGGGAAATAGAAGTTTGAATCGTGGAATGGCGGTGGATTTCATAGCTCCAACGTTCGTGAAAGGTAAAGCTGAAATTACGATAGATGAATCTGATGTTTATGAGGAATTGGAATTCTGGGAGAATTCGATCATTCTCTTTGCACTAGGACAGTCTCTGTCTATGAATGCGGTTAAGAAGTTCATGGAGAAGACCTGGAATTTCATTTCACTCCCTGAACTATTTTACAACGATGAAGGTTACTTCATTGTGAAATGTAAGAACAGGGAAGACATGGAGCTGGTTATGGAACAAGGTCCCTATTTCATTTACGGTAAACCGGTATTTCTTTGCAAATGGACCACTGAATTTGAGATGAAGGAAGATCTATTGCGTGTTCTTCCAATTTGGATAACGTTACCTCAGTTGCCACTGCACCTATGGGGGGAAAGGAGTATTTTGAAAATAGCTAGTGTGATTGGTAAACCTATAACCACAGATGAATGTACTGCGAAGAAATTACGAATCTCTTATGCCAGGGTCCTGGTTGAAGTGGATATTACTCAAAAACCTATAGAAACTGTTGACATCAAGGATCACAAAGGAAAACTCATGGAGCAAAAAATTGAATATGAATGGAGACCAAGCTACTCTCAGTCATGCTTGAAGATTGGACATGATTGTGCCACTAAGAAAGTTCCTGGGAAAAAACTAGTACAGGTGTAGAAACCTACCAAGCAAAATGAGGAGACACTGAATAGAAATAAGCCAACTGAAACTAAGGCTGCCAAGAAGATTGAAGAAAAGCAAGAAGAAACACAAAAGGAGCAAGAAGAGCCACAAAAGGACCAAGAAGAGCCAAATCAAGAACCGAATCCTGCAGAGTGGACTGTTATTACATCAAGAAGAATGGAAAGAGGTAAAAGAGAAATGATTCATACTCCTAAAAGTTCTTGAATTGTTCTTGATTCACTTGAGTTGTTCTTTGATTGATCTTTGATTCACTTGAGTTGTTCTTTGATTGATCTTTGAGCTTTTTGTCATCACCTTTGTCATCATCTTTTGTTATCATCATTGTTATCATCAAAACACCTTTGATCACCTTTGATTCACCATGAAGCTTTGCTTCTACAATCTCCCCCTTTTTTATGATGACAACTTCTGAAATCAAGAAACACACACACACTTTTTCCTAGTCGATCACTCACATAAATTCTCCCCCTTTGTTTTTGAATTTGTGCATATCTTAAAATTAAATTGATTACTCATGTGAGTTCTTGATTTTAATCCCATTTCTCTCCCACTTTGGCATCAACAAAAAGCCAAAGTGCGTATCAAAATTTAAGTATGCAAATATAACTAAACATTCAAACAATCTTCATGGAAAAATATCAACCAAATCATGAAGCAAGAAGCAAGAACCATGAAAACCATGAAGCAACAATCATGAATAGATTAATTATAAAATCCACATAGCCAAATAACATACTTAATATTTGTTCAAACATATCATGCAAGTAAGGAAATAATAAATTGTTCAAATACCATAATAATAATAGAGATTTATTTTGATAAGTCACTAACATCTATTAGTCCTAATTCTCTTCTAATGTTATAGAAGGTATCTTTACTTAGTGGTTTTGTAAAGATGTTTGCAAGTTGATTTTTAGTATCAACAAACTCTAAAACAACATCACCTTTTAAAACAAGATCTCTAATAAAATGATGCCTAATTTCTATATGCTTGGTTCTAGAGTGAAGAACTGGATTTTTAGATATGTTTATAGCACTTGTGTTGTCACATTTTATGGGAATGTGATCTAATATTATTCCATAGTCAAATAGTTGTTGCTTCATCCACAAAATTTGTGCACAACAACTACCAGCAGAAATGTATTCTGCTTCTGCTGTGGATAATGCTACACTATTTTGTTTCTTGTTATTCTAAGAAACAAGTGCAAACCCTATGAATTGACATGTACCACTAGTACTTTTCCTATCTGTTTTTGATCCAGCAAAATCTGAATCTGAGTATCCTACTTGTTTGCATAAAGAATTCTTAGGGTACCATAATCCTAAACTAATTGTTCCTAATAGATATCTTATGATTTTTTTTACTGCCATTAAATGTGAAAACTTTGGATCTGATTGAAATCTTGCACACATGCATACACTAAACATAATATCTGGCCTACTTGCAGATAAGTAAAGAGATCCAATCATACCTCTGTATTGCTTTGGATCAACAGGTTGATCGGATTCATCTTTGTCAAGATAACAACTTGTATTCATAGGAGTAGCCAAGTGTTTTGAGTTTTCCATTCCAAATCTCTTAATGAGTTTTTTGCAATACTTTGCTTGATTGACAAAGATCCCATCATTTGTTTGTTTGATTTGTAGTCCAAGAAAGTAATTTAACTCACCCATCATGGACATCTCAAACTCACTTTGCATATCAATAGAAAACTCCTTGCACAAAGATTCATTAGTAGATCCAAAAATTATATCAACATAAATTTGTACCAACAAGATATCATTATCCTTCCTTTTTATGAATAAATTGGTATCTACTTTCCCTCTAGTAAAATTCTTTTCTAATAGGAATTTACTTAATCTTTCATACCAAGCCCTTGGTGCTTGTTTTAAGCCATAAAGTGTCTTCTTTAATTATAGACATGGTCTGGTTTTTGTAAGTCTTCAAACCCAGGAGGTTGTTCCACATATACCTCCTCCTGAATTAGACCATTTAAGAAAGCACTCTTGACATCCATTTGATAAAGTTTAAAATTCATAATAGATGCATATGCTAATAACATTCTAATGGCTTCTAATCTAGCTACAGGTGCAAAAGTTTCTTCATAGTCTATACCTTCTTCTTGGTTATATCCTTTTGCTACAAGTCTAGCTTTATTCCTAATTACTATACCATTTTCATCCAATTTATTTCTAAATACCCACTTAGTTCCTATGATTGGATAATCTGAAGGTTTTTCTACTAATTCCCATACATCATTTCTTTCAAATTGATTTAATTCTTCTTGCATAGCTACTATCCAATGGTCATCTATAATAGCTTCCTTAAAGTTTTTCGGTTCTATTAATGAAACAAATGCCATATTATTGCATAAATCTTTAAGAGAGTGTCTAGTTGTTACCCCTTTTGAGATATCACCGATGATGTTGTCAAGAGGATAATTTCTTGAAGTTTTCCATTCTTTGGGAAGATTATCATTTTCTTGTGTTGTGTCATCTTGATCATCCTTGTCTTCATCATCTCTTTTTCTTTTTAATTTTTTTTCTTCATTTTGTGTATCTTCCAAAGTATCTGCAATATCATCAAGAAACTCCTTTCTCGGGGAGGTAATATTAGTTTCATCAAAAGTAACATGTATTGATTCCTCAATTGTCATGGTTCTTTTGTTGTATATTCTAAATGCTTTACTATGTAAGGAATACCCAAGGAAGATACCCTCATCTGCCTTGGCATCAAACTTTCCTAGGCTTTCTTTACCATTGTTTAGAATAAAACATTTACATCCAAAAACATGTAAATGAGCAATATTTGGTTTTCTATTATTAAAAAGTTCATATGGGGTTTTCTTAAGAATGAGTCTGATTAAGGCTCTGTTTATAATATAACATGCGGTGTTAACCGCTTCTGCCCAAAAGTATTTTGGAAGTGGTGTGTCATTTAAAAGAGTTCTAGCAATTTCTTCTAGGGATCTATTTTTCCTTTCTACTACTCCATTTTGTTGGGGTGTCCTAGGGGCAGAAAAGTTGTGTTTTATGCCATATTCATCTTAAAGCATTTAAAAATCATTGTTTTCAAATTCACCTCCATGATCACTTCTGATGGAGATAATTTTGAGATTCTTTTTGTTTTGAATGACTTTCGCAAGTCTTCTAAATGCATGAAATGCATCATTTGTATTAGTAAGAAATAAAGTCCAAGTATACCTAGCATAGTCATCAACAATTACTAATGCATAGTAACTTCCACCAAATCTCATGACCTTAGATGGTCCAAACAAATCCATGTGTAATAATTGCAATGGTTGAGTGGTAGAAACAACATTTTTAGATTTAAAAGATACTTTTGTTTGTTTACCTTTTAGGCAAACCAATAACTAGATCTTTTGAAATTAATCTATTTAGATTATCCATGTTAATATGAGCAATTCTCTTATGCCATAACCATGGATCACAATCTTTACTTAAAGAGCATCTATCATTTTCAGATTTTTGTTTTAAATCAATCATGTAAACATTATTTTCTCTAAAACCTATATTTTAAATATCTTTGTCATGCTTATGCTTTATAACACATTTTTCAGAATCAAAAGATACTTTATATCCTCTATCACATAATTGACTAACACTTAATAAGTTATGCTTCAAACCTTCTACAAGCAACACATTTTCAATAGGAGTAGAAGAACTCTTACCTATTTTACCAACTCCAATAATTTTGCCTTTGTTGTTGTCGCCATATGTAACGTGTCCACTTTTCTTGGGGGAAATGGTTGTGAATTTGGATACATCTCCCGCCATGTGCTTGGAACATCCACTGTCTATGTACCACTTCTTCCTTATAGAATCTTCTTTGTTATTCTCATCAGATTTTATCATGAGACACAAGTTGACTTGGTCTTCATCATGATCTTGGAATAACCTGTTCCTGAAAATACTTTTGAAAGAAGAATCTAAAGAGGCCATTAATCTTGAAGTTGTTAAACTTTCTACAAGAAACCTGCTCTGATACCACTTGTTGGATCAAGTCGCCTCAGAATAATTAAGAAAGGGGGTTGAATTAATTATTCCTAAATCTTTACTAATTAAAAATTTACTCTTCTAGGGCTTTTACTTATGTTTTTAAGAGAATAAGGAGTAGAAGAGAAACTTAACCAAAAGTAAAAGCGGAAATTAAAGTGCACAACAGAAAGTAAAAGAGTAGCAAAGAAGGAGACAAACACACAAGAGTTTTTATACTAGTTCGGCAACAACCCGTGCCTACATCCAGTCCCTAAGCGACCTGGGGTCCTTGAGATTTCTTTCAACCTTGTAAAAATCATTTTACAAGCAAAGATCTACAAGGGATGTACCCTCCCTTGTTCTCTTTGAACCTAGTGGATGTACCCTCCACTAGAACTGATCCACAAGAGATGTACCCTCTCTTGTTCTTAGTCAAACCCAAGTAGATGTACCCTCTACTTGTACCACAAAGGATGTACCCTCCAATGTGTTAAGACAAAGATCTCAGGTGGTTAAACCTTTGATACTTTGTGAATGGGGATACAAAAGAATTCTCAGGCGGTTAGTCATTTGAACACTTTTGTATTAGGGAAAGGGAAGAATCAAAAGAATTCTTAGACTGTGTCATTCTGAATTCTTTGACAAGGGAGAAGGGAGACACAAAAGAATTTAGGAGGTTAGTCCTTCATTCTTTTGGAAAAGGGAGAAGAGAGACACAAAAAGAATTCAAGCGGTTAGTCCTTGGCGAATTCTTTTTGGCAAAGCGAGAAGAGATGAAAAGATGAATAGCACAAGTTTTCAAGGTTTAGAAAACCAGAAAACTTTGAAAAGCTTTTGGTACAAAGAAGAAGAAGAAGTTCAAAGAGATTCAAGGCTTGTAAAGGATTGCATGAATAAGTGTTCAAGATTGACTATGCAAAACAAAGCCTTTCTTTTATAGACTCTTCACTGTCTGGTCAAGACAACCATTTAGAAGAGTTATAACTTTTAGAAAAACTTAAAACCAATTTGAAAAAGTCAAAAACTATTTGAAGAGTTACATCTTTTGATTTTATTCAGAAACAATCACTGGTAATCGATTACCAAATCAGTGTAATCGATTACATAAAGCTTTTATGTGAAAGGATGTGACTCTTCACATTTGAATTTGAATTTCAACGTTCAAAGGCACTAGTAATCGATTACCAAAACATTGTAATCGATTACAACCTTTTGAAATTAATTGGAACGTTGTAAATTCAATTTGAAAACTTTTTCAAAACAATTTTGCTACTGGTAATCGATTACAGCAATCAGGTAATCGATTACCAGAGAGTAAAAACTCTTTGGTAAACATGTTTTGAGAAAAATCATGTGCTACTCAATTTTTGAGAAAACTTTTTATACTTATCTTGATTAAGCCTTCTCTTGATTCTTGAATCTTGAGTCTTGAATCTTGATTCTTGAATCTTGATCTTGATTTTTGAGATCTTGAACCTTGAATCTTGATTCTTGACTCTTAACTTTCTTCTTGAGTCTTGAATTCTTCTTGATTCTTATCTTGAACTCTTGAATTGTTCTTGATTCACTTGATTTGTTATTTGATTGATCTTTAATTCACTTGAGTTGTTCTTTGATTGAACTTTGAGCTTTTTATCATCACCTTTGTCATCATCTTTTGTTATCCGCATTGTTATCATCAAAACACCTTTGAATCACCTTTGATTCACCATGAAGCTTTGCTTATACACTATTAACTTTTTTGTTTAATTTAATGTAAGGAGTGTGAGCACTATTAAGATGGGAAACAATGGAATGATAACTTTTGTGGCAGTTTTGCAGTGTGTGATATGGGTAACTCTCCTGTTTGTAGTTACATGCAAGGGTTTCAGCCAGTGCATTGGGAGGAGTGGAATAATAGGAATTGGTCAAGGGGGTGTGGGAGGAAGACTCCACTAAAGATTGAGACTGAGAGAGCTGTTAATAGTAGTTCTTCTGGAGCTGAGGTTAGTGTTGGAGAAGATGGTTTCTTGGAGCAAAGGTGTACCAAGTTGCCGTATTTTACATGATTGGAGAATTTTGTTGGTGATGCAGATTGTCATAGCTATTGTCTGCAGAATAGTTCTTGCACTGCTTATTCATATACTATTGAAATTGGGTGCATGATTTGGTATGGGGAGTTAGTCAATGTTCAACACACTAAAAATAATCTTGGAAGTTTACTCAACATCCGTCTTGCTGATGCTGATTTAGGTAACAATAACAAAGTATTTTGTCTATATTTTCATTCATTGATTAGTTTTTTTAACTTTTTTTAATTTTGATAAACAAATCCATCTTACATCCCATCTTATATGCATTCTTCCAATTTTCAATGCACAAGAAAACATTTTCTTAGTACATTAAATAAGAAAATCTTCCCATATTGCATATGGGGGAGAATATCTGTTAATTTGTTGTCTATGCATGAATATGATGGGAAGGGAAACATCACTTCAAATTTCAGACAAGTTCTCACAAGTTTCCCTAACTGTCAAGTTATAATTACAACATATGATTTCTCTGTTTTCAAATACAGACGGTGGGGAGAAAAAGACCAAAATTTGGATAATATTAGTTGTTGTGGTGGGGCTAATCTGCCTTGGAATTGATATATTTCTGGTATGGAGGTTTAAGAGAAAACCTAAAGGTAATATATTTATTTTCCTAAGTATTTTTTCTTATCCCTTTGATGAATGAATGACAAGGTGTTACACACTATTTTTTAATATTGACTTCTATATACTCTCTCTTCCTTTTTATTTGCCAGCAATTTCATTAGCTTCTAGTTACAACAACAATAGCGAAATACCAGTCTTTAATCTAATGAAGAGTACAGACTTATCAGAAATTTCAGGTGAGTTAGGCTTGGAAGGGAATCAACTAAGTGGAGCAGAACTTCCATTGTTCAATTTTAGCTACATTCTAGCAGATTATTAACATGGAAAAGTATTCTTACCCTTTGAAATTTCTTAATCATGAAGGCAGAGAAACTATCAAGGAGCAGTGAAGTGTCCAATGTGGTTTTCGATTTTTTTGTAAGGACTGCGACTATGCATACACCACAGTTTTTGGGTCTGCCATAGGGAGCATGGTTTCAAGATGGTGGGTTCGAGACTGCTGGAGAAGGAGTTTTTATAGGGTTCGTTGAGAACTTTTGCGTTGTTAGACATGACTTTTCGATGACAAAAAAGGAATGGGGTTTGTAATGGCAACTAGCGGGTCCTAAAGGCCTTCTTTTTTCCTTTGGAGTTTAGATGGAGTTGGTTAGGTTCATAATGTGGTTCCTCATGGTTTATGGAACATGCATAAATGCTTTCTTCTATGTTTTAAAAAGTCTTTGAAGAGATTGTGGCTAAAAATTTGTATTCTTTATTTTTTCTCAGATGTTTGGGAATGATTTCCTTGAAGACAAGTTAAAACATTTCCTCAAGTCAGATCTTGAACCATGAAGACACACTCTAAAAGCTAAGTTCATATCACATCAATGGCATGGAGGTATAAAACTTTCTTCCTTTATTTACTGCAGTTAAACTCTGCGATCAATGGATTTAAGTGTTTGGTTGAGTTATTCTCTTAATTCTAATTAAACACATTTTGTAAGTTTTGGATTATTCAAGGGCTATGAAGTCTTTATGCAGCAAAACAACACTAAAATGAGTTTGGCAACTGGGTTGCAAAGGCTATATATGAAATGATTTTTTTTTTAATTAGCATAAGGTTATCTATTTTTTTATCAGCTGTGATTTTCTTGATTAAAGTTCCATTTTTCTTGCAATTTTTATGATAACCTTAGATTGTTTCTTACATCATTCAGTATTTCTGTTTTGACAGGATGGTCAAGCTGCAACTGAGGAGGTGAAAAAAGTAACCATGTTTTGAGAGTTAAAGATGCAAAATACCATTCAGGTACACACGCTATGATTGTTGATCAAAAAGTGAACGTGAAACCAAGTGCACTCTTGACCACAATTGCTACATAGTATGTAGTAACTTGAAGTATCAAATTAGACATACACATGAAATTTCAAACTGGGTCAGAAAACCAAATAGCATTTATCAATTGCATACTGATAAAACTAAAAAGCCTTTCTTGCATCTGCCAATTATAGGCAGATGTTAAATACATTTCATCCACAAGAATTAATTCTTCCACTTTCCAGCTGTTTGGAGAGTTTGGTAAGCCTTTCTTGCATCTGCCAATGCTTTAGGAAATCATTTTGGAAATATTGACATCAAGAAGGACCTCTATGGTAACATTGTGTTGAGTGATGGCTCAACAATGTTCCCTGGCATTGCTGATAGGATGAGCAAGGAGATCACAGCATTAGCACCAAGCAGCATGAAAATTAAGGTGGTGGCACCACCAAAGAGGAAGTACAGTGTTTGGATTGGAGGCTCCATTTTGGCATCCCTCAGCACCTTCCAACAGGTACATCACTTGGCTTTGATAACATATGAATGAAATTTGTGTGGTTTTGTATTGTTGATTCTGGAAACTATTCAGGGAACTCCATTAATCTCTTCTTCTGTTGGTACTCATCGTTCTTTGCTTCACTTTCCTCTCGGTACTCATCCTCTCAAGACATCGGTGCTGGATATTGGATCGAACATGGCTATCACTTCATAGAAGCCTTTGGTTATAGGTAAGGTTTTTAGGTTTTATATTTTCCTATTTTCATTTTTTAAAATTTTTCCCAATTTGGAAATATACTCATCGTTCTTTGCTTCATTTTCATTTTTAACCTCACTTTCCTTACGGGTAAGGTTTTTAATTTTTATGTTCCCTTATTTTCATTTTTGAAAATTTTCTTGATTTGGAGATATACTCATGGTTCTCTGTTTTATTTTTGTTTCGGACCTCACTTTCCTTGCAAATGATATACCTTTTGCTCTCTACTTCACGGGTGTTGGATACACTCATCATTCGTTACCTTTGTTACATGTAAGATTTTTTGGTATTATTACATTTACCCATCTTCTTTATTACTTTCACTCATTTTTGTGTTTTAATTTTTTTTTCTAGATTCGTAAATATAAATCAAAAATATTGTTTTTATGGATGTGTATGTGTTTTTGAGACTCTGTGTTTGTATGTTTAGGACAGGTTATTAAAGGGAAAGGAAATTGGTTTAAATTAAAATTGATGTGAAATAAATGTAGTTTGCAGAGGTTGATAGTGTATGGTAATTGTACAACCTTTTTTTATCTTCCCTCTTAAAACAAGAAGCTTCTCTAATTAACTTTTGTGAAAGCCCTTTTTGCGCTTTCTTCACTAAAAATTTACTATTATTTTCTAGGATCATTTTAGAATTATTTTTGGTTCAACTTCTCCTTTTTAAGAAAAGAACCTAAAAGTTGTGCTAACACTATCTTAGTACTGAACTGATGCTTTTTTCTTATAACACTTAAATGTTTTCCTGGTAATTTTTTTCTTTCCTGAGAGCAAATGTGGATTGCAAAGGCAAAATATGATGAATCTGGCCCTTCAATTGTTCACAGGAAATGCTTATAATAATGTAGAGAGTTCAAGAAATTTTAATATATACTCCGTACTACAGAAATACCATAAAGTGGTTGAGGAAGTTTTATTTTCTATTCTTTACCATTTTTTAACCATGTTTTTGGGTTTTCCTCTATTAATATGTTGGGATAAGAAGAGCGTGAAAGCAAAGCATGATATATAAGATTCTTTTTTTTATTCATTTTCATTTTGTTGTAGAAGAGTTGTGTATTGTTATTGATTTGATTTGGTTGAAACAACTTCTCTTTTAAGTATTTTGATTAGAATAGTGGTATGTATTTTGATTTATTGTTCTGTGAACGAAGGAGTCATTGTTGTTCACGGACTGATCTTTTATAAATTTTAGGGAGTTGGCTACTTGAAGTATGATAATTGTGAAAATAATGGTATATTAGCCATAGAAAGGTATGCATGATCTTTAAATACAAACAATTAAGCTTTGTTAGAACAGGTATCCACCAATGAGTGAAGCTTTGTTAAAAACTGGAAGGCCAATCATCTTCTCTATGTGTGAATGGTGAGTTAAATTGGTGATGATCTCATATAGAGAGAAAGTAAAATTAGTATTCTATTTGCTCTAATTTCCCTCTAATTAAGTTGACAAAAACTGCATATAATATAAACCAAACTTTGTTCACAAAGTTGTCGTTGCAAACTTTGTATTCAGCACTTGAGTAAACAAAGTCTATTAAACTATAATTTAGATATTATATATCTCAATGGAGCCTAAGCATGTTTGAAATATTGTATGATTCTTTTTCTTTTGTTATTAATTCAATTGACAAATTGAAATTGATATAAAGTTTGTGTTACAACTTACAAGTCCCACTTTAAAGTTCTATTCATTGCACTTTGTATTTCAGCTTCTAATCACAATCCATTATTGATTTTGCTAGACCAAATCATAATGGTCTGTACAGAGCTATAGACATCTACTTGAAGGTAGGATTTTTTTTATCCTTCATGGTTTTTATGGCTATTCCTGCTTAGTTCATAACTTCTGATTGTTGTGTGTCTCAAGCTTATGTGTTAGAAGTAAATATAAAGCATACTCTCTGACCATAATCAACATCAATTGACTGACACTCAATTTCTTTTTTGTTGCTATCTTTATTGCTCTAAAGAAAATCTTTTGTTTTATTTGATTGGTTCCTATTTTAACTGACAACACATTTTTGGTAACTTGACAGTCGGTGCCTTTGTGATGTCGTGTCATTTTGATTTATTAATTTACCTATAAATTTAACTTTCTCATATGAATATTTTTACAATGTTCAGAGTTCTTTAGCAATTTTCTACTGACACACTAATCTGTTACTGCTTGATGGCGTGTATATATATATATATATATATATATATATATATATAAAATGCATGTCAAACATTAAAATTATGCTAATCAAGCGACCCGTGCATATGCACGGGTTGCGGACTAGTTGATATATAAAACAAATGAAAAACAAGAGTGAGAACAACCTATGAAGATTACATTTTTTTTGTTTGCTTTGCTCAATTGCTTTGACAGAAGGTGGTAGTAGAGAAAACAAAGCCAAAGAAATTAGTCAAGCAATTTAGCATCGACCTGGCTAAGATTAGTGAAAAGGGTTCTCGAAGGTTGGCGACATCTAGCTTGTTCTCCTTCGCCTTCATCAACTTCTCGATCTTCCTCTTCTTCTGCCTCCATTTGTTTTGTCATGTGCTCCTCGCCATTCAAATTGGAATGCTTCTTTTCTAGGTTATGGTTGTTCCATTTCACTCCTTCAAAACCTACTTTTGTGGTGGTGGTGGTGTTATTGTTAGCGACGGCGACATCAATATTCTTCTCTGTGCAAATGCGGAACAAAGACAGAGAGAATTGAATTGAAAATGAATTTTAAAAAAGGGAAGGAAATAGATTAGAGGATTGAATCAATGGAGGAGAATATATGTAAATGTGATTATATTATTCAGAATTTGTAACTAAATGTTAACCCACAATTAGTGCAAAGAAGTTGAGGTTGTGTACGTGAGAAATTCAAATATTTTTATAATTTTTTTCATAATGTATTGGTGTGTATACACTAATATTAGTTTAATAAGATTTTTATATATTGTATGCATGCCTAGTGATATAAAGAAGTATAATTACTATATACACAAACAGATAGAAATGTTAGCAATTTTGGGTCATACATATATATATATCACATAATTGAATGAGTTAGGGCCATTATATAATTAGTCAGAATATTAAAGTGGTCTAACCAATATAAATGTATGGCTAAGGGCATATATGTCATGAAAGGATAATTGTGTAGATATCAGTGATATTATATAGTTTTTCCATCATGATTTTGAGTATGGGAACCCAAAGAGGTTCTATTTATCTCTGTACAGTACTTTCTCTCTACATGAATAGAAAGTATGTGGTTAAGATTGATGATTGTCTGTTAGAATCAAAATTAGGCTGATTGATTGGATCCATATATTTGGAATTAAATCCCAACATTTGGTATCAGAGCCACCCATACTTGATTCATGTATGATGTTTGGACAACATACACACATTAGGTACAATGTTTTGAGGAAACAAAACAAGATTATTACATTACTGCAGAATGATCAATGATATAGAGCATTTGGTATAAATTTAAATGCATAATTTATGTGTTTATTGTTACCTTTAGAGGCCACTGCGGTATACTAAAATTATAATCATGGGCCTCTAAAATTTAAAATAAATAAATAAAGTTAAAATAATTTACTCAAGCAACATTTTAATTTTGGATTTGGTGCATCAATGTTCAGAATTCAGTTATGGTATATCATTTTAATTATTTAGCATTTAATTGGGCTAATTGATTCAAGATATCACCAAAGTGATCTCTCTTGTGTAGATTGTTCATGAGAAATGTTAAATGTTGACGTGTGTGATTATTTATATGAATGATGATTAGCCCAAAGGAAAGTTATCATTTAATTAAGTTACATACACACCTGTGATGTTAAACATGAGATAATTATGAGGTTTTGCATGTGAATGATAAGTCACATCAAAAGATGGGTTTGTTATTTGACATGCTTTTATTATCAATGTTTGTACATTACAACAAGGATTTCACTAGCAATTAATATTACTGTCCAAAGACTTGATATTAATGGTGCACTGGAAATCTTGTGATGAGATATACCATTATTTATTTAAATGCATTGATGAATGCTATGTGAGCTTATTGTATTTTTTGTTTTGATCTTTTCAGTTGTTGCTTCTATATCTGCTAATCTGAATTCGGTTCCAGTTCTTAATGGTGCAAATTTTAAGGACTGGAAAGAGAACATGCAAATTGTTCTTGGTTGTATGGATCTAGACCTTACATTAAGGATTGAGAAACCCTCTTCTCCTACAGATTCTAGTACCTCTGAACAGAGGAAACATCGTGAGAAGTGGGATCACTCAAATCGCATGAGTCTTATGATCATTAAGTGTGGCATTCCTGAGGTCTTTAGGGGCACTGTTTCGGAAGATATAATTAGTGCCAAAGATTTCCTTGCTAAAATTGAAAAGAGCTTTGCAAACAGCGATAAGACGGAAACAAGTACTCTCCTTCAGAACTTGATTTCCATGAAGTATCAAGGCAAAGGAAATGTCAGGGAATACATTATGGGAATGTCAAATATTGCTTCAAAATTAAAGGCACTAAAGTTTGAGCTATCAAAAGACTTGTTTATTCCTTTAGTGCTGATTTCTCTTCCTTCACAGTTTAGTCAGTTTAAGATATCTCTTATAACTGTCAGAAGCAGAGATGGTCTCTTAATGAGCTCATTTCATACTGTGTGCAAGAAGAGGAAAGGCTGAAGTAAGAAAGAATTGAAAGTGCTCATGTTGTGAGTACCTCTAAGGACAAGGGCAAAAGAAAAAGAATTGAGGAGCCCAAGAATGAAGTTGCTAAGGGTCTAGGACAAAAGAAACAAAATCAGGGTGACAACTGTTTCTTTTGCAATAAGCCTAGACATGTAAAGAAGAAATGTACCAAATATCGCTTGGCGTGAAAAGAAGGGTATATTTCTTACTTTGGTCTGTTCTGAGGTCAATTTAGCTTCAGTACCTAGAAACACTTGGTGGTTAGATTTTGGTGCCACTACTAACATCAGTGTTTCAATGCAGGGTTGCCTAAGCTATCGGAAGCCAATTGATTTTGAAAGATGGATCTATGTTGGAGATGGTAAATCGGTAGAAGTGGAAGCTATAGGGAACTTTAGATTATTATTATTATGTATTGGTTTTTATTTGGATTTGAAAGACACTTTTGTTGTACCTTCATTTAGACAAAATTTGGTTTCAATTTCTTATTTGGACAAATTGGGTTATTTGTGTTCATTTGAAAACAATGTGTTCAGGTTTTCTTTTAATTCAAATATTGTTGGAACTGGTTCACTCTTGGTTAATGATAATCTATATTTACTTGATATTGTAGCTTCCTATGGTGAATCCTTTAATGCAGAATTGCGTGGTACTAAGCATAGAATTAATAATACAAACTCAGGAGTAATATGGCATAAGCGCTTAGGTCACATTTCTAAGAACAGAATTGAACGACTTGTGTCAAGTGGAATCTTGGATTCTATTGATTTCAGAAGCTTTGATGTTTGTGTTGAATGCATTAAAGGTAAATAGACCAAAAGCAAGAAATTAGGTGCATATAGAGTTACAGGCGTCTTGGAATTGATATATACAGACATTTGTGGACCATTTCATACACCTTCATGGAATGGTCAACAGTATTTTATATCACTCATAGACAATTACTCTAGATATGCATACTTGTTTCTTATACATGAAAAGTCACAATCTCTGGATGTGTTCAAAACATTTAAAGTTGAAGTTGAAAATCAACTCAACAAAAGAATAAAGTGTGTCAGATCTGACTGTGGTGGTGAATACTATGGCAGATATGACGGTTCAGGTGAACAACGTCCGAGGCCTTTTGCCAAGTACCTAGAGGAATGTGGAATCGTCCCACAATACACCATGCTAGGGTCACCTAGCATGAATGGTGTGGCTGAAAGATGAAACATAACTCTTAAGGATATTGTAAGAAGTATGATTTGTTATTCTAACTTACCAGAGTCACTTTGGGGAGAGGCACTAAAGACTGCAGCTTACATTCTAAATAGAGTGTCAACCAAGGCAGCTACCAAAACACCTTATGAGCTTCAGGTTAGGCGAAAGCCTAGTCTGAAAAATTTTCATGTATAGGGATGTCCAGCTGAGGCAAGGCCTTATAAGCCAAATGAAAGGAAATTGACTCCCAAACAGTGAGCAGCTACTTTATTGGTTATTTTGAAAGATCCAGGGACTATAAATTTTATGATCCCAAACTAAAGACAATTTTTGAGACAGGAACCGCCACATTTTTTGAGGATATTGAGTTTGGGAGGAAGAATAAGGTTAGAGACTTTGTCTTAGAGGAAGAATCGGTAACAATTCCAGAACCGATTCATACAGTTGCTTTTGATAAAGCAAATTCAGAACCTCTATAAGATATTGTTATTGAATCCCCCACTTAAGATAATTTGGTCTTTCATGAAGAATAAACTCAAGATCCTCAAGAACCTATGCTTCATGAGCCAATACCTTTGTGGAGATCCACAAGAGAAAGGAGAAGTGCTATTCCAAATGATTATGTGGTATTTCTCCAGGAACACGAGGAAAATAATGGTATGATGAAAGATGACCCAGTCAACTTCCATCAAGCCATGCAAGATTTCAACTCAAAAAAGTGGATTGAAGCAATGAATGAGGAGTATAAGTCCATGCAAGACAACAAAATTTGGGAACTTGTCCCATTACCAGAAGGTGAGAAACCCATTGGTTGCAAATAGATATTTAAGACCAAACAGGATTCCAATGGTAATGTGGAGAGGTATAAGGCTCGTCTTGTGGCGAAGGGCTATACCCAAAAGGAAGGGATTGACTTTAAAGAAACTTTCTCTCCAGTTTCATCGAAAGACTCTTTTAGGACAATCATGGCTCTTGTTGCACATTATGATTTGGAGCTTCATCAAATGGATGTTATGACGGTGTTTCTCAATGGCAACATTGATGAGACAACTTATATGGTGTAACCAGAAAACTTTATGTCAGGAGACCCAAAGAATATGGTTTGCAAACTGACAAAATCCATTTATGGGCTAAAACAGACATCTCATCAATGGTACCACAAATTTCATCAAGTAATTCTCTCATTTGGTTTCGAGATAAATCTTGTTGATGATTATGTGTATCACAAATTCAGTGGGAGCAAATACATTTTCCTAGTCTTATATGTTGATGACATACTGCTTGCCACTAATGATATAGGCATGTTTCACAAAACCAAGAGATTTCTATCAAGAAACTTCAAAATGAAAGATCTTGGTGATGCCTCCTTTGTATTAGGAATTCAGATACATCGAGATTGATCTCGGGGTATTCAAGGATTATCACAAAGGAGCTATATCGAAAAGGTACTTAAAAGGTTTGGCATGCAGGAATATAAATCCGAGGATACTCCAGTTGCTAAGGGAGACAAGTTTAGTCTCAAACAGTGCCCAAAAGGAAATTTGGAAATTCAGGAAATACAGAAGATTCCCTATGCATCAGTTGTAGGGAGTTTGATGTATGCCCAAGTATGTACGCGTCCGAATATACCATCCATAGTTGGGGTATTAGGCATATATTTAAGCAATCCAGGAATGGATCATTGGAAAGCAGCCAAAAGGGTTATGAGGTATTTGAAGAGAACAAAATACTATATGCTCACATATAAGAGGTCAGATCAGTTGGAGATCATTGGGTATTCTAACTCGGATTTTGCAGGATGCCTAGATAGTTTGAGATCCACTTCAGGTTACATTTTCATATTAGCCAGTGGTGCGGTTTGTTGGCGCAGAGCCAAACAAACCCTTACTACTTCATCCACCATGGCGGCAAAATTTGTGGCATGCTATGAGGCATCAAATCATGGAATATGGCTGAAAGTTTTTGTCACAGGGATGCAAATTATGGAAGGAATTGAAAGACCGCTTAAGTAATATTGTGACAACAAATCAGATGTATTGTATTCTAACAACAATAGGAGCTCGACCAAGTCGAAGCACATTGACATCAAGTTCCTAGTTGTTAAGGAAAGGGTACAGAGTGGACAGATTTCCATAGAACACTTAGGGACAAACTCCATGATAGTAGATCCTCTTACTAAGAGACTTCCACCCAAGGTCTTTCATGAGCATGTTGCTCACATGGGTGTTTTACAGTTCGAGGAATCTTTGGTTTAGTGGGAGTTAGTCACTTTTATGTATTTTATGTTCTATGTTAGATTTTATGTACGCATACATTGACTTTTGGATATATTTGGTTATATACATACGATTTATTATTCAGTTATTACACTTTGTACATTAAGGTTATTAAATGATCTCATTGAGGTAAAGTAGGACCAGTTGAAAATAGACGTGTACAGACCCCACCTTCACATAATTTTCATGTTACACATTTCATGATGAGTCTATGTCATTTGATTTTGTCAGCATTAGTGGTCATTGATGAGTTTAGTTGTGATTGATACAATGAAAACTGCTTTGGTTCTACATGCAGATGTAATCAATGGACAAGATTTTTGGAATATGCTCAAGGCATGTAATGGCAAATTTTGAGCTCATAAAGTCTAACACATTCATAAGGATTGTAAGGATATATATATTTGACCAGTGGGAGATTGTTAGCAATTTTGGGTCATATATATATCACATAATTGAATGAGTTAGGGCCATTATATAATTAGCCAGAATATTAAAGTGGTCTAATCAATATAAAAGTATGGCTAAGGGCATATATGTCATGAAAGGATAATTGTGTAGACACCAGTGATATTGTAATTTGAGGGGCCAAATTATAATTATCAAATATGGGGTAACTGATGACAGTTACCAATATAAGGGGTTATGGTCCCCATTTGTAGAGAGCAGTGCAAATGCGTACGGTTTCTCTTTATTCTGTCAGAAGAGAAAAATTCAGAGAAAGAAAAGAAGGGCTATCTACAAAATGGTGAGTATGGAAAATCAGAAATAAAAAAATCAAAAAAGAATAAGAGACTGGACAAAAAAGTTGCAAGCAAATGTAGATTTTGTTCACCCAAAAAGAATAGAGAAATTATATATAAGAGAAAGAAAAAAGAGAAAAAGGGAAATAAAAAAGAATAAGACACGGGAAAAAGAACGAAAAAAAATAGTTGCAAGACGAAGGAAATTGAAAAAAAAAGGAGAAATTAGAAAAGGATACATGATAGAGGATTATCCAAGGATGAAGTGTTTGGTTTAGGTGTGTTCAACATGGATGGATTAGAGCAAAGAGTAAAGAAATCTAAAAAAAAAAACTTGGCGACTAAATTCTACCATGAAGAAAAGAGAAGAAGAACAAGTGAAGCTCACAAATTTTAACCAACTTTTAAATTAAGATTTATTTTCATTTTTTAATTGTATTTTGTGCCTATTTTTGGACTTGAGAGTTCGCAGTTGTTAATGAAATTTTAGATTAGACACACTCAAGAAAGTGTCTCTCAAGTCCAAAAATAGACTCAAAATACAATTAAAAAACAAAAATAAATCTTATTTTAAAGTTTGCTAAAATTTGTGAGCTTCACTTCTTCTTCTCTTTCTTCCTCCATGATAAAATCTAGTTTTTCCCCAAGTTCTTCTTGAAACCTCTTACTATTTGCTAAAGTGATTGGTTCATCTATGTTGAGTCCACCCAAATCAAACTCTTCCTCACTGGATAGTTCTCTATCAATACCATTAGAAAAAAGAAAGACAAAATAATATAAAAAATAATAAAAATAAAAGACCCCATACAGTATATAGCATGAAGAGAGAAATTGACTCTTACCTAATACAAAAATATTTTTTCTTTTATTTTATTCTTTTGCATAAGTTGCACTATTAAAAAATCATTTTTTATGACGGTTCTGAGGGCCTTTTTGTGATGATGTTTAGTTGTTTTTAAAGTTGTCCTTGTGAAAAGTCTTGATTTTTCATGACAGTTCTCAAACTATACTAGAAGTTTCAATTTTTAAGAGGGTTTTGTTAAGAATCGTCTTAGAAATTGTTTTCTTCAAAAGAATGGAAGTTTCTAAGACAATTTTCTGAAAAATCATCTTAAAATATATTTTAAAAAAGTAAAAATTAAAAATATGTAGACTTTTAAGATGATTTTTGGATAACCATCTTAGAATATATTTTTTAAACAAAATTTGAGGATTCTAAAATGATTTCTCAAAAATAGGATTGTAAATTAAAACTCATGTGATTAAGGCTTTATGCCTATCCACTATAGGATTATATGTATAAATTACTTAAAAGACTAAATTGAGAAAAATATTAAAACTTAAATCTTAATAAGCCATGTATATACTCTAAGGTCACGTTTAAATTTCGTTATCGTCTACTAAAATCATAACGAAAAACAACAAAGATTCACAATCATTTAGAAAATGAAGGTTGTACTTGTTATAACACTTCATCTACCACCCAATTTCCAATACCTGAAAATATAGCTCTGCAAAGATTGATAGTTCAGATCTTCTACAACTGAATGTAGGTCTGCGGTCAAGTCTACTTAGAATTCCAAGAAAAAGAGGATTCAAGTATATAGAAATTGGCATAGAACAATTCAATATATTGAAGAAAAATATTTATTTCCTTTATTTTTCACAAGTAGAGGCATTGAAAAGAAAAAAAATAATGATCAGGGAGCCAATCGCTCAACCTTCCACAATCGTTGTCCATTGATCTCATGGCAAGTATATTGCAACCTGTCAATAAAACATGTACACAATATCAGAAAAATTTAGTGGAAAATTTACCTCACTATATATAAAGCTCTGCTCTGGAACAGAATGATAGCCTAGAGAACTCCTCTAGGACAACATACTTCTTTAACTAGGATTTCAAACTAATCTTTTAAGGAAAGGAATTCTACATACATTATTATAATGCAGAAAAGGGTGTGAAATGTTTCTATTAGGTGTTTGTTTGTGTTAGATATATATCTTTAAGCATCTGTTAGCAAGGGAGTTAGTAAGTTAGTTGGACTGGGATATTTAGAAGCAATCGGGCATCTCGCTTATAAACAACATCTGCTAGAAGAAAAAAATCTGGTACTGGAACTCCAATATTGAAGTTGGGGGTAGTGCATATAGAAGGTTCCAGGAACTCAAGGAGGGACGTCTGACAATCCCAGTGTTTCAAGATGACGCACGTAGATGCCTGATTCAAATCCAACAAAACTTTGACATGAAGAAGGAAGGGAAGCTACAAACTACAATTGGTTGTAAAAGTATTAGAAGGACATGCTTATGATTTGTATAAACAATGGGGTGGGGGGGGATCAGTCATCCTATGGTATCATGGGAAGAGCTTCAGAGGTAAGTGCTCAAGAAATTCCAGGCCAGGCATGATCTCAATTTTCCTGTTAGGGCCCAGAAAGGGAAGGTAAATCTCAGGACCAAGACAAAAGGGAAAATGAAGGGTTGAAGATCAAGAACCAGAATTGCAGCAAAGGAGGAGCAGTGGGAAAAAATACTATGCTAGATATGGTGGAGAAGTACCTAGTTAAATAGTTTCAAAGAAGGAACAAAGGCAATGCTTTATCTTTGTAATTGGGTTTTATAAATATTTCCTCCTAATAAAGCACCATGTTTCTATCAGTTTTCTAACGATAGTTTATTTATAGAGTTCCAAACCAAAATTGCCCATCAAGAATAAGTATATCCAAATTTTAAGCAATCTCAAGGTTCAATATAGGCTGTGTTTGGTGACTAATAATGAGGGAAGAAAGATGCAGCAAAAGCGTATTAAGTGTGATTTTGAATATAAACCTCAAAACTATCTGAGTAACTCAATTGGAAGGGATGAGTAAATAAAGTAAAATTGTCATTGAGGTAGACATGGCAGACTATTTTATAACATTATCGTAACCAAGCACCCAGCCTTAGATATAGCTCAACTCAAATTAATTGGCAAACAACATGGATATTGAAGACGGATATCACAGAAGAAATATGGAACATCCTACTTACTCATAGATAAAGGAGAAGAATTGGAGTAAAAATATGATACCAAGGTAGGTTACTCCATTATTACAGTCTCTTCAAACATTGCATAATCTCACTATTAGCCTTCTCTCTCATTTTAGTTAGAGTAGTTATAACTGTTTTAGCCATTTCAATTAGAGTAGTTATAACTATTTATCAGTTAGTTTGTTATGAACAAACTCTTGTATATAATTTGTATTCATGATTGAATTGAGTAATGAGAAGCATTCCTTTCATCTTCTTCTTCAAGTTTCTTTTCTCTCTATTTTAGAATAGTTGTGCCATGAGTTTTACATGGTATCATAGCTCTTCAATTGAAGAGCTTTGCTGCGCACTCTCTTTATTCTTCCTCGATACAAGCATTGTTTCAATTCTCCCATGGCTTCATCCAATCCTTCAGCACTTGAGGATTTGCTCAATCCTCATAGTCCATATTATGTGCATTCGAGTGAGAATCCATCAATCTCCCTTGTTTCTCCTCTCCTTGATCCCACAAATTATAACTCATGGTGCAGATCAATGTCTACTACACTCAGTGCGAAAAATAAGCTGGAGTTTATCGATGGTTCTTTGTCGCAACTAGCGCCTAATCATGCTCTTCATACTACATGGAAACGTTCCAACAATATGGTGGTTTCATGGTTGATACATTCAGTATCACCTTCAATCAAACAGGGTATATTATGGTTGGATAATGCTGTTGATATTTGGAGAGATCTAAAATCAAGATATTCACAAGGTGATTTGTTGAGAATCTCAGAATTACAGCAGGAAGTTGCTTCCGTCAAACAAGGTGATGTCTCTGTCACAAAATACTATACAAAATTAAGAGTAATATGGGATGAATTAGAATCATATAGACCAGATCCAATATGTAGTTGCATTAAAAATGTTTATGTGATGCTCTTGTAATTGTGAAACAAAGAAAAGTACAAGATCAAGTTATGCAGTTCTTAAGAGGATTGAATGATCAGTACAACAATGTCAGTTCCAATATATTGATGATGGATCCTCTTCCCTCAATTAATAAAGTTTTCTCATACACTACTCAACAAGAAAGACAACTCAATGGGACTGTTAATATGAATAATCTCAGCTTGATTAATGCTACTAGTACTTCTCATTCTAGAAATTTGTGTAGCTATTGAGGGAAGAATGGACATGTTGTTGAAGATTGTTGGAAAAAGAATGGCTATCCAAGTAATTTTTCATCGAATAGAGGAAGAGGAGATCGAACTTTTCATGGTAATGGTAGAGGCTCAAATGCTGATAGAAGCGGCAAAGTGTGCAATTACTGTGGTATCACTGGCCACATTGAGACATAATGCTTCAAGAAACATGGATATCCACTAGAACATCATTTGCACAAGGCCTCGATGCTAATATCAATAGCACAGCTACAAAACCAACGAATAATGAGAATTCAGCAGCAGTAACTACAATTCAGGAAGGACATAATTCAGAAATGAAATTGACATCACAACAATATCAAGCTCTAATAAGTTTGCTACAACAGACATCTACCATTAGATCTTCTTCTTCTACACAGACAACCCATATCAATCAACTTGGTATAGTTCCTAAAACTAATTATGTTATAGGAAGTGTTTTACATATAATTTGCACCATAAACAATGATTTTGATCTCAATACTTGGCTCCTTGACTCGAGGGCTACTGATCACATTGCATATTTCCTTGATTTATATAGTGAGTGTAAACAAATTTCTCCCAACACTGTTATCCTTCCTAATAGAAAACAACTGATTGCTAGATACTTTGGGACTATGCATATTTCAGAATTTCTTGTTCTGACTAATGTGTTGTATCTACCTAATTTCAATTTCAATTTGATCTCCATTTCCAAATTGACTAATTCCATGCATTATCAACTTGTATTCTTGGCTAATAAATGTTTGATACAAGAAATCTCCACCAAGAGGATGATTGGTACAATTGATGTTGAATCTGGTTTGTACAAACTCAAGTCAACCTCTAGCCATCACAGCAGTACATCCCTTGCTATACTCAATCCCTCCAATTATGTCAATTCTTGTAATAAAATACTCATTGATATATGGCATTGTAGATTAGGACACTTATCCAATGAAAGAATGTTAGCCATGAAACAATATTATCCAATTTTAAATTCTATTAGAGAGATTATTTGTGATGCTTGTCACAAAGCCAAACAAAAGAAATTGATTTTTCCCATTAGCAGTTCTCATTCTCTTTCTCCCTTTGCTTTAATACATGTTGATATTTGGGGTCCCTGTTCAACCACTTCTATACATGGTCATAAATATTTTCTTACTATTGTTGATGACCATACTAGATTTGTTTGGGTTTTGCCAATGTCTTCTAAAGCTGAAACTCAATCTCTTTTACAAGGTTTTATTAAATCTGTTGAAAGGAAATTTGATACAAAAGTTAAAGCTATTCACTCAGATAATGGTGCCAAATTTATCATAAGTCATTTCTTCCAAGCCACTGGTATTATTCATCAAACAACCTGTGTTGAAACTCCCCAACAAAATGGGATTGTCGAAAGAAAACATCAACATTTACTTAATGTAACTCGAGCCCTTTTGTTTCAATCTACCAAACATTTTTTGGTCCTATGCTTTACTTCATGCTGCTACTTTGATAAATATCATTCCTACACCTTTTCTGAAAAATGAGTCCCCATATCAAAAACTCTATTATGCATTATATGATGTTAATTTACTTCGAGTTTTTGGTTGTCTATGTTACACTAGCACTCTTAGTGCTAACAGAAAAAAAGCTAGATCCTAGAGCCTTACCTTGTGTGTTTTTGGGTTTTAAATCCCACAAGAAAGGTTACATTGTGTACAATCTCCATACACAAACCATTGAAGTGTATCAAAATGTCATTTTTTATGAGAACTGCTTTCCCTTCTCCACTCTCAACATTAATGACCCTACCATCCTTGCTCACCCTTCCATCACTACCCATAATCCACAAGCCTTTTCTTCTCCTATAGATTACCCTTCTCCTACACCCTTACCTCCTCAACCTGAACCTATATCTGTTGACCAGCCATATACTAAACCCACCTCCTCTAAACATTCCATTCATAAGACTGGTAGAGTTCGAACCAGACCCATCAAATACAATGACTATCAAACCAATTTCGCATCAACCACTGTCACTAATCATCCAGGCACCAAACATCCTATTTCTTTTGTGATTTCCTATAATAAGCTCTCTTCCCATTATCACAACTTTATTCTTAATGTCTCTGCTAATTTTGAGCCTAAGTCTTATACTAAAGCCTATAAACATGATTCATGGGTTCGAGCTATGCATGATGAAATTTCTGCTTTAGAAAGGAATCATACATGGGTGCTTACTAATTTACCTCAGCATAAAAAATTTGATTGGTTGCAAATGGGTGTACAAGATCAAACATAATGCAGATGGCTCTATTGAACGGTATAAGGCTCGCTTGGTTGCTAAGGTCTATACCCAAATTGAAGGTCTAGACTATTTAGATACTTTTTCTCCAATAGCAAAAATTACTACAGTTTGACTTTTGCTAGCACTCGCTGCATTGAATAAGTGGTTTCTCAGACAGCTTGATGTCAATAATGTGTTCCTTCATGGTGATTTTGATGAAGAGGTGTATATGGTTCTACCTCCAGCTATGAAATCTACTAAACCTGGTCAAGTTTATAAGTTACAAAGATCTCTCTATAGGTTGAAATAGGCCAATCATCAATGGTATGCTCGATTATCTACTTTTCTTATGACTCATGGCTTCAAACAGTCTGCTGCTAACTATTCTCTCTTTACTTTGAAAAGAGAAAATTCATTCACTGCATTATTGGTCTATGTTGATGATATTGTTCTGAGTGGGAATGATCTCTCTATTATTTCTCATATTACAATATTACTGGATGAAACTTTTAAGATCAAAGACCTTGGAAATTTGAAGTATTTTCTAGGATTTAAAGTTCTCATGGAACCTCTGGTATTAACATTTGTCAAAGAAAGTATGCTTTGGATCTTCTCACCAATACTGACATGTTAAATTCCAAGCCTATTTCTACTCCTTTTGATTAATGTACCAGATTGCATCAATCCTCTGGATCATTGCTTTCTGATTCAAAAATTTCTTCATATAGACGCTTAATTGGCAGGTTAATATACCTTACAAATACCAGACCTAATATCACCTTTGTCGTTCACCACCTAAGTCAATTCATTGCTTCTCCTACTACTGCTCATTACACGGCTCTTTATCATATTCTTCGATACATTAAAGTTGCTCCTGGTTTGGGTATTTTCTTTCCTTCTACCAATGAGCTTCAACTCAAAGCCTTTAGCGATTCTAATTGGGCTAGATGTATTGATACTAGAAAATCCATTACTGGTTTTTCTGTTTATCTTGGTTCATCACTTATATCCTGGAAATCTAAGAAGCAAGCCACAGTCTCAAGAAGTTCTTCTGAAGCTAAATATCGTGCCCTTGCTATTGTAACTTGTGAAATTCAATGGCTCACATATTTGCTTCATGACTTTGGTATTATTCATAAGCCTGCTTTGGTGTTCTGTGACAATAAATCGACTCTCCACATTGCAGCTAATCCTGTCTTCCATGAAAGAACCAAGCATATTGAGATTGATTGTCACTTGGTTCGTGACAAGCTGCTTTCGGGTTTGATCAAGCTCTTGCCTATTGCTTCAGCACAACAACTTGTTGGTGATTACACAAAGGCTTTAGCTCCTGGTGCTTTTCATTTTATCTGTTCCAAGCTGGGTATGAATGACATTCATTCCCCAACTTGAGGGGGGATATTAGCCTTCTCTCTCATTTCAGTTAGAGTAGTTATAACTATTTTAGTCATTTCAGTTAGAGTAGTTATAACTGTTTATCAGTTAGTTTGTTATGAAAAAATTCTTGTATATAATCTGTATTCATGATTGAATTGAGTAACGAGAAGCATTCCTTTCATCTTCTTCTTCAAGCTTCTTTTCTCTCTGTTTTAGAATATGTTGTGCCATGAGTTTTACACTCACAATCAGTAACCTATATGGTAAGGTGTTATCTACAGAAGAGAGCGGAGAATAGGATAACATATTACAAATTAGAAGTTAAAATAATATGATGAATGAGAAGTTAATAAGAAGACTAGAGAAATAATGCATGAGTCGGTTATATTATATATCAATTGAAAAGAGAAAATGTGTGATCTGGGAGAAACTATGTGAAACAGTTGGATCGGAAGAGAGTGGACAGTTACCTTTTAATCAACTTAATTTAATTTTGTGTTTACATTTTTTCCTATTTTATCCTCTTTAACTAATACATATATTGCCATTGAAGTAAAAAAAAAAAAAAGATAGAGAGAGAGAGAGAGATTTACAATAGAATTGAGGGGTATATTGGCCTAAAGAAATGTGGACATCAAAGATGGATATCACTTTGATATTATTATTATTATTATTATTATTATTATTATTATTATTATTATTATTATTCATACAAAAATGCTGATATGGTGGATGTATATTTCAAAGGGAAATATAAATTGGAAGAAAAAAAATCAGTGAATCTCAGTTTCATACACATAATATCAACAAAGATGGCAATTGTTCGTTAAATATAATAACATAAATACCTGTTTGATTCTAACTTAATTTTCATCAATGAAAATTCATCTTAACGATAGAGACGGAGTTGAGCTTTTCTGAACTTTTAAAAGTCGGGTTGGTATAGAATTTGAGGTTATTGATGTTATATTTGATTCTGTTTTCATACTCATACTCTTATAAATACTTAAATTTATACTAACTCTAAATATTATTAAAACATGAAAAAGTTATAACAAGAATTTGAATGTTACATAAGGAAGAAAAATATATGTACTTATTGTTAAGATTAATAATATGAATTCTCTCTATCAAAAAAATATATGAATTCTCAACAATTTTTTATTGTAGTAATTATTGAAAAATGAAATATATCAAATTAAGATCATAGTTTCTTTTTTTCACGGAAAAGATCATAGTTTCTTAAAGAAACTTAATAAATAATTAATTGTAATTAACTACATTTTAATTATTTATTATTTTATACAAAATTAAAATTATAACCTTTTAAGTGATGTATCTCTTGACAATAAATAAAAATATATACTTTCTATGTCCCTAATTATAAGATCATTTCAACTAATTTCCATTTCTTAAGAAATGTAATTAATTTAGTTAGTCATATTAAATTTGTCAATTATTTATAGTATAATTTCAAAATTATCATTTTTTTTCATTTTTGTATCTACTTAATGAGTTCTCATTAATATTTGAGAATGACCTTATAAAAATAGACAAACAAGTATTCAAAAAGAAACTTATAATAAAGATCGAATGAGTAGTTACATATACAAAAAAGTAACACTTGATGGGCACAAAGAAAAGACACTGCTACAAAAGAGGTTTTTTAAGTCGGTTCTATGGGACATTTAACGATGGTTTTTAACCGTCGTAATATGCAATGTTGTAAAATGGCATGTCATTTTCTATGATGGTTTTTGAACCGTCTTTATATAGTTGGATTTCTAAGACGGTTATTCGAATAACCGTCTTAGAATGTGTTGTTTATCAAAGGCGGTTTTTGTGTCAACCATCTTAGTATATTGAATTTCTAAGATGGTTATCAGAATAACCGTCTTAGAAAGTTAGACATATTAAGACGGTTCATTTCCATAGCCGTTTTAGATTCTCAAGTCCACATGAGACATATTACGACGATTATTACAAGAACCGTTTTAGTATGTCTTATTTTCTAAGACGGTTTTTCTTATAACCATCTTAGAAAGTTCAATAATTTTTTTTTATAATTTTTTTTGTAGCGGTTTTATTTTTTGTAATATTTTTTGTTGTTGTTTTATTTGTTGTTATTTGTTGCACCAAATGGTCGAAAAATTATGCAGATATTTCCTCTCTTCAATCAATACATTATGAAAGATTTAGCTGAGCAAGAACAACACTAACCATAGCCGAACTAGTTTTGATTGAATCAGCCATAGTACTCATGTGGGAAATGGCAGCTGCTTTATCCTCCCGCAGAACAAAATGGCAGTTTGTGTTAGGAATTAATCTTTTTAACCAAGCCTATTACAGAAGTTGAAGAACTGAGTACAACATAGAAGACAAATTTGAGAATTTTAGACAACTTCTGGAAATGAAATTGCACTTATCATATTTTTTTCTAGAAACATTAATACCAAGCAAGATGTCATGGTCAATAATTTCAACAAACTAAGTAGCAAGTTCCAACCAAAACTAAACACAGGATATTTGACTATCCTATTATAATTTTTTGATAATGACAAATTTTCATACAACTATAGCTTTGCACCAAGGGTTGTCAAAGGAATAGCTAAATTCTGTTAAGGGTAAATTTTGACCTCCTAGCATTTTTCTCTAGTCTTTGATGTGTTTACTGAGCATATGTAAGAGTCAGTGCCTCAGTGCATGCATTTTAGGATGATATAGTCGAAGTTGGAGAGTTGATAGAGAAAATAAATGGGAAGATAGAGATGTGAAGACAAGCTTAATTTTGTTTTAAGTATAAGACAGGGTATAGGGAATATAAGTTTAGCAAGAGGCACAGTGATTTTAGCTTATAAGTAAAACTTAGAGACCGTACCTTACCACAAGTCAAGCAGTTTAAGCATCTTGGGCCCATCATACAAAATGATGGACAAATAAAGGTGGAGTGTCTTAATTGTTATCTATGACAAAAAGGAATGGTCCAAGCTTATAAAATTTTACCACACAACTGTATAAGGCTTGAATTTAGCATGTCAAAAATAGGATAAATCAAATTAGAATAGACAAAAAAACACTAGAACACAATTACTTAGGCAAGAAATCAATGAATAAAATTCAGGCCATAGATTCTTGCTTCCAACTGTATGGTAATGAAGAATGATCTCGTGTAAAGTAACAAGAAGCTAAATAGTAGATGTCATAAAATTTTATACAATAATGTCTATGTTTTATTTTAGAATGGTGTCAAGCGTGTTTTAAGTTTCTTGGCAAATACAAATTTAAATATCTTGTCACATTCTTCTTTTTTCAAATTCAGGATTAGATTGTTATGTATGAGCAATGAGCAATATTATAATAAGCCTTGTCATTTTTATATTTTATCTAAAACTGACTAATAATTTCGTTATCAATGAGAAGCAAATAAAAGTTGTAATAAGAAGAACACAAAACTTTAAACCACTGTGACCTTTATGAGACTCCAAGGAGGCGGTTCCACTTTTGTTGGATCCAGAAACAGGTGAAGAAACTTTCATCTGCTGGCAAGCAATTTTATGCCCTGTGCGCCAACTCATAACCTGTGAGTTGGGAGAGAAAAGGAATGTTATCAAAATGGTGTTTCTCATATTGCTAAAAGTAAGCAGAGATTCTATCAAAATTATTTTTATTGCTTTTAATATTGTTCTTATTTTACCAATCTCTAATTTACTTTCAACATCGTACTTTTAAAAAAATATAATTTACTTAGACAATTATAATTTATTTTTAACATATTACTTTTGATATTATTTTATATTTCAATTTATTAATTTGACCTTTTTATTTTAATTAATCTTTTTAAATATATCACTAGTGATTTTTTACAAAGAAAATACTGTGATTTATTATTATTAATAATAATAATTTTAAAAATATTTTAATGTTCAATGAGCTACTGGTGGAAAAAAGAGAGAATCAAGCTACATCCCAGATAACATTTGTTAAGAAAATATAAATTTAATTTTTTTATTAATAGCATATACCACTGCAGGTGTGCTTTTTTAACGCGAATTTATTAAATTCTTGAGAATCTTACCTTAAACTAAAGTTTTATGCTTTTTTTTCTCATTTTGGTTCACAAGTATTTATTTCCTTTTCTAAATCTCTCTTGAATCATGACACGTTTTCCAATTTTTAATGCTTACCTATTTCACATTCAAAAGATAGAAATTGAATTTTACTTATCACCGCCAAAATATACAAAATGACCGTGTTTATCTTTCATTGTGAATCTTTATTAGTACTTCCTTCGTGACCAAACGCCTGATATCGCCAAGTTCAATTTAACTAATACTAAATAAACCAGCCATTTCTATAGTTATAATTCCTTTAAATGATATAGTCCCCTAAATTTTGAGGATATAAATTTGAATTGACATAGAGCATGCATTTCTTATAATAACAATAGCAAAAATCAATTAAAAAGTATCTCATACCTCTGGCCTTACGAACCTTCTCCAGAGTAAGCATCAATAAGGTTCTGCTCTAGTGACTATGAGGTGCACAAGAAGATACGTTGTTGTCCTCTGCAGGTGTGAAGGATCATCAAGATCGACATTATTCGTTGATGAATGTGGTAATTAAATATCAAATAATTTAACAAAGAAAATAAATTTTATATGATTGGTAACTTATAGAATATTTTTCTCTTCATATATATGGTCTAATAGAAATAAACAGTCATGAGACATATCTTGAGTCTTGATTCTAGTGACTCAGACCAAATTTATTTAAACTTTTCCTAATAAAAAAAATTAAAATTAAGAACATTTGGACCTTGAAAAGTCACGTTCTATTACTGAGCCCAATTTCCTAACGACAGCAGCCAGAAGGAAAAAGTACTGGGCCTAATGGCCCGCAAACAATTTCCTAAAGCTCTTGCCAAGCCCCAGGTCAGGGGTGTGAGAATCAGGTTCTGGTTTTGTTGGCTAGATATCCATTACTGTGGAGCTACTTCCAATAGAACCGGGTTTTGCTTTCCACACGCAAATTCCTTTATAAAGTAAAGGATTGTTAGCATTCCTAACTAATGTAAGAAGAATGTATAGTTTGGAAAATGTACAAAGGATCAAAAAACTAGGAATGCATTGCAATACTGAATTTGAAACAAGTAACATTTATGCAAGTTCATCCATAGTTGGTTTTCCCTTGGAATCACTAGACAAATCCTGCACTGAAAAACCTACCTAGCAAAGAAATTTGCCCAATAATGTAGCTAAAAAACCAATACCAAGTACTAACACATCTCACTTCTAATGCCTCAGCCCTCAAGTCAACTGTACCTCAAATTTAAAATCAGCGGTCAAGACTAGGTCCTGTAAGATTATGACACACATAACGTAGTGCAACAGATTGAACTAGCTATTGGAAATCAACTGATCCCAACACAGCCAAGCATTGAGTAATTAAACTTTCACCCAATGACCTCAAGCAATAAGACAATTTCTCAGTATTAATGTTGAAAGTTCTCAGCCACAACACACTCAATTGGAGGTGCAAGGAACAAACAGTAAAGACTAAATACATATCCAAAATTTAGAGTAATAAAGATTCTGATTATTGGCAACTCTTTTTCTTTTGGTTTCTCTGTTTTTGGAAATTGACTTATCATCCCAGGATTGTACTTTTACATTTTACCCTAAACAAATTTCTTATTTAATCCTATACTAAACTACTATATAAGAAATTATTAAAGATAAGTCTAAGTACAAAGGATCATAAGAAACTTAAAAATAAATTATAATAAAGAAATATAAAGAATCGCATACGCTGATTTCCTTTTTGGTAAGAAGAGCAAATGTTGTATCATCCTTGTTCAGAAGTTTTGAAACATCAAAACCTGTTTCTTCCATGACCTGCATTCACCACAAAAAAAAAAAAAAACAAAAACAAAACTAAGCCAAGACTCCTAATAAGATGTGAATTAGCCAATTAATATTAATTAGATTTTCAATCTATATCAATTTTTGTTATGAACAGAATACAAATAAGTATTTTTCCTAGACCTACAGTCCAAAAGCACATAGAAAAAGAGTCATTTACTGAGAAAGTGATAATTCTAAAGAAGCTGTGTTGTGTGACTCAAAATCACAATTGGCACAAGTGAGAAGGCTTTAAAGTGGTGTTGTCATAACTGTTTTCAGTTATTATAACTGAATTAGTTTTGGCACCAAAGTATAGCCTTTGTTCCTAGGACTAGTTTTTAGAGTGTATATATATTCTTGATCATGTAATATAGAAAAAAGGAATTTTTTTTTTAGAGGCTGCAAAACAGAGGAGTTGTAGGAAAATTCAGAAGCTCTTAAAGGAGGTGATTGAGAGAGGTTTTGAAAAGAGAAACCAAAAGAGATCAAAGCTAGCTGCTGCTTGTATTGAACTTGTAATTTCATGATCAATGTGATGATGAGGAGCTACTCTTTCCCGTGGATGTAGGCACATTGCCGAACCACGTAAATCTTTGGGTCTTGCTCTGCTGTGTATTGCTTTGCTGTGTTTTCTGTTTTTTTCTTTTTTTGATCTTGCAGGCTCTTTGGTAGCTTATTAAAAGAGAAGGACCAACAAGTGGCGCCATCTGTGGGGACAAGATCAAGATCAAGAAAGATGGGAACAACAAAGTACGATATTGAGAATTTTTCAGGGGAAAATGACTTCGGGTTATGGAGAATCGAGATGGAAGCAATCTTGATTCAACATGGCTGTGCAGAAGCTCTTAAAAGAGAAGAAAGGATGTCTGAATCTCTAAGCTCAAAGGAGAAATCAGAGATGATTGCTAAAGCCAGAAGTGCAATCATTCTATGCCTTGGAGATAAAGCTTTAAGAGAAGTTGCAAGAGAAAGGACAACAGTCTCAATGTGGTTGAAACTGGAGTCATTGTATATGACAAAGTCCCTTGCAAATCGGCTATGCTTGAAGCAACAATTGTACACCTTCAAGATGACAAAGTCAAGAACAGCCACTGAACAATTGGCTGATTTCAACAAGATTCTTGATGATTTGGAAAATATTGAAGTAAAGCTTGAAGAGGAGGATAAAGCTCTTTTGCTTCTGAATTCCTTACCAAAATCCTTTGAACATTTCAAGGATGCAATTCTTTATGGCAAAGATCAAGACATTACCCTAGAAGAAGTCCAGACCTCAATAAGGACCAAGGAGATGCAAGAACAACAAGACTCCAAATCTAAGGATAATGGTGAAAGCCTGAATATTTCAAGGGGAAGGAGTGAAAAGAAGGGAACAAGAGGAAAGAAGTCCAGATCAAGGTCAAGGGATTCAAAGAATGGCCAGAAAACAAAGTTCAAATGTTTTAATTGTCACAAAACTGGTCATTTCAAGAAACACTGCCTAGACAAGATCAAGAAAGGATCTTTAGACTCTACTGACATAGTTGAAGCCTCTGAAGGTTAAGAGAGTGTAGGTGTTTTAGTAGCTTCTAATACCAAAACACAAATAGAATGGATTATGTATTCTGGATGCTCTTATCACAACAGCCCGAGAAAGGACTATTTTGAAACCTTGGAACTGAAACCAGCAGGAGCTGTACTGCTAAGAGACAACTACCCCTGCAAGGTACAAGGCATTGGAACTGTGAGATTGAAGATGTTTGATAATAGAGAGTATCTACTGAAAAATGTAAGGTACATTCCAGAACTTAAAAGAAATCTTATTTCCATAAACATGTTTGATGATCTAGGATATTCAACTAGAATTTTAAATGGTGTCCTTAAGATTTCAAATGGATCTTTAGTCATTGCCAAGGGTAACACGAATAAAAGTAATGGCTTTTTTATTCTTGAAGGTTCCACTATTGTTGGACATGCATCGGTAGCTAGTAATACATTGATTGATAAAACAAAACTTTGGCATTTGAGATTAGGTCATGTTAGTGAAAGAGGATTACATGAACTTGAGAAACAAAATCTGCTAGGTGGTGATAAACTAGATAAACTTGAATTTTGTGATCATTATGTGCTTGGTAAACCACATAGAATAAGCTTTGGCACGGGTATTCATGTTTCATCTAGGCCTTTTGAGTATGTGCATTCAGATTTATGGGGACCATCTAGAGTGAAAACTCATGGTGGAAGCTCATACTTTCTCACCATCATAGATGATTTCTCAAGAAGAGTATGGTTGTATGTTTTGAAAAATAAGTCAGAAGCTTTTCAAAAATTCAGAGAATGGCATACTCTTGTTGGAAATCAACTTGGTACAAAATTAAAAGTTTTAAGGACTGACAATGGCCTGGAGTTTGTTTCAGAGCAGTTCAATGAGTTTTGCAGGAAAATAGGCATCAAAAGGCATAAAACAGTCCCTTACACTCCACAGCAGAATGGTTTGGCAAAAAGAATGAATAGGACCATTTTGGAAAGAGTGAGGTGCATGCTTCAAAGTGCAGGACTGCCAAAGACCTTTTGGGGAGAAGATGCAAACACAACAACATATTTGATTAATAGATGCCCTTCATCAGCCTTAGGTTTCAAGACACCAATGGAAGCTTGGAGTAGTGAGCCACATGATTATTCAGGATTAAAGGTGTTTGGATCATTGGCCTTTGCTCATGTTAAACAAGGAAAGCTTGATGCAAGGCTATAAAGTGTGTATTCATTGGCTATCCTGAAGGAGTTAAAGGGTACAAGCTGTGGAAATTGGAACCGGGTGAGACAAGATGCATCACCAGCAGGGATGTAACCTTTGATGAGAGCAGAATGACAATGCTAAGTAAGGAGCAGAAGGATAGCAGCTCAAGTAGTGAGAATACCAATTTTGAGGTGGAGCATTCTGAAATTTTAGATCATGGCAGTGGAGATGCTATTGATCTCACTGATCAAGGAGAAGCTGGAGATAATGAAGAGCTGATTACTCAGCATGACTTGTCCAATTATCAATTGACTAGAGATAGAGAAAAAAGGGTGATAAAGCCTCCAAAGAGGTATGGTCATGCTGATATTATTTGCTATGCCTTGAGTGTTGCTGAGGAGATTCAAAATTCAGAACCTAAGACCTGGAGGGAAGCAATTGAAAGTGAAGACAGCCAGTTGTGGCTTCAAGCAATGAGTGAAGAAATGGAATCTTTGAGAAAGAACAAGACCTAGATACTTGTGGATCAACCCAAGAAGTAGAAGGTTGTTGGATGTAAGTGGATTTTTAAGAAGAAAGATGGCATTCCAGGAGTAGAAAGGCCTAGATTCAAGGCAAGATTGGTAGCAAAAGGCTTTACACAGGTTGAAGGAATTGATTACAATGAGATTTTTTCACCAGTTGTGAAGCATTGCTCAATAAGAATCATACTTGGTCTGGTAAATCAATATGATTTGGAACTTGAACAGCTAGATGTTAAAATAGCTTTTCTCCATGGAAATCTGAAGGAAACCATTTACATGAACCAGCCTGAAGGTTTTGAAGAAGGGGAAAACAAGGTGTGCTTGCTGAAAAAATATTTGTATGGACTAAAGCAAAGTCCTCGAATGTGGTACCTGAAATTTGATGAGTTCTTGATCAGATATGGCTTCATTAAAAACAGATATGACAACTGTGTATATATCCTGAAAAATGGGAAAGTATGTGTTCTTTACCTTCTCTTGTATGTGGATGACATCCTCATAGCAAGTGCTAATAAGGAAGAGATTAGGAAACTCAAAGAAAGCTTGAACACAAAATTTGAAATGAAAGATCTAGGGTCAGCTAGAAGAATACTCGGGATTGATATTCATAGGGATAGAGCAAAGGGTGAACTATTCCTATCCCAAAGCAATTACCTCAAGAAAGTGGTGGAAAGGTTTAGGATGCATCTAAGCAAACCTGTTAGCACACCACTTGGCCATCATACAAAGCTATCTGTCACTCAAGCACCAGAAATAGCTGAAGAAAGGTCTAAAATGGATCAAACACGCTATGCCAGTGGTGTTGGAAGCATAATGTATGGAATGGTTTGTAGCAGACCTGACTTGACTCATGCTGTAAGTATTATAAGCAGATTCATGAGAGATCCTAGCAGTGCACACTGGGAAGCTGTGAAGTGGACACTAAAGTATCTAAATGGATCTTTGAAAGCTGGATTAAGGTACAAAAGGACGACACATGAGGCAGCAATCACAGGCTATGTAGATGCAGATTTTGCAGGAAATGTAGACACAAGGAAATCCTTAACAGGGTATGTGTTTACTTTGTTTGGTACAACAATCAATTGGAAAGCAAATCAACAATCAGTTGTTGCTCTTTCAGCTACTGAAGCAGAATACATGGCCCTAGCTGAAGGAGTGAAGGAAGCCATCTGGCTTAAAGGTATGGTAAATGAACTTGGAATAGCACAAGCTTGTGTCACGATTCACTGTGACAGTCAAAGTGTCATTCACTTAGCAAATCACCAAATGTACCATGAGAGGACAAAGCACATAGATGTGAAACTACACTTCATCAGAGATGTGATTGAATCTGAGAAGGTGAAGGTGGAGAAGGTTTCAACAGAAGAAAACCTGGCTGATATGTTTACAAAATCCCTCTCTAGTGTCAAGTTCAAGCACTGCCTGGACTTGATCAATTTTGAAGATGCCTAAAGCAGATTGATAGAAGTGCAGCCTTGAATCACAAGGTAGACACTTGCTGATTTGGAGTCAAGGTGGAGATTTGTGGTGTGTGACTCAAAATCACAATTGGCACAAGTGAGAAGGCTTTAAAGTGGTGCTGTCATAACTGTTTTCAGTTATTATAACTGAATTAGTTTTGGCACCAAAGTATAGCCTTTGTTCCTAGGACTAGTTTTTAGAGTGTATATATATATTCTTGATCATGTAATATAGAAAAAGGAGTTTTTTTTAGAGGCTGCAAAACAGAGGAGTTGCAGGAAAATTCAGAAGCTCTTAAAGGAGGTAGTGAGCTAGGTGATTGAGAGAGGTTTTGAAAAGAGAAATCAAGAGAGATCAAAGATAGTTGCTGCTTGTATTGAACTTGTAATTTCATGATCAATGTGATGATGAGGAGTTGCACTTTCTCGTGGATGTAGGCATATTGCTTTGGTGTGTTTTTTGTTTTTTTCTTTTTTTGATCTTGTAGGCTCTTTGGTAGCTTATTAAAGGAGAAGAACCAACAGAAGCATGCTCTGAAAGAATCTCTTGATACTATTATATCAGTTCAAAGATGAAATTCAAATATGTAGGACAACTGACAATATACATTCTCCTAATAGCCAACTTAGGAACATAAATAATTTGGAATTCATAACACAGATCGTAACCATGTTCAAATACGCTGATTACAGTAACTAAACATCAAAACATAGATATACCACAACAAAACAAGGAAAGCAAATAGATTTGTCTTACTACAAAAAGCAAAAGAGTGGAAAGATTCCTAGAAAGTATACTCAATACTCCAATTTCGTAAAGCAAAAAAGAAGATGAATTAATGAAAAAAAAATGTTTCACTATATTATTATATATGAAAGGAAGTTTGATTATATAGGATGATGTTACATAACAATTTTATATTTATTCTCTCCTAAATTATTAAATAGCATTATTCAAATCAATCAATTTATTTTAATATTTCCTATTTCATTAATTAATTGATCTTGATACCATTTCTTTTATTAATAAATAATTATAATTTAAATGAAGTATGAGATTAAAAAATTAAAGATTAAATTGAATCTGAATTTTTTTATTATATGATATTTGTTTAATAATGATAATATTTTATTAATTATCATGATTTTTTATAATTTACATGTATAATTTGTGAGGTACACTTTTTTTGAGACATTTTAGGGCTCCCGTATACATTATATTATTTATCAATATTTAACATAATTATTCTATTAGTATTTAATGTAATAAAATTCTATATTATCATTTAAAAATGATACATAGCTCTAACACAGGTATATAAT